>NC_079194.1:292005226-292087726 GCF_029499605.1 Hyla sarda
ACAATGGTTCCGAGGCCCCAGAACCAATTACCATTTTTACATAGACATATGTACTCGACATATGATGGTTTCAACATATGATGGTTCTCCTGGAACCAATTAATATCATATGTTGAGGGACCACTGTATATGTGAGTGTGTAAGGAGTCACTGTACAGGAGAATAACACTTATTTTGCATATGTCCTTTTTAGTGAGGAGTGACGCAGTTCAAAGTATAAGCAGAATAAGTAACACACAGCTCATCTGGGCAATGACGCGTTTCAGCCCCTTCCAGGTCAGACCCTGAGTAAGTCCTTAAGGCGTCTGAAATGTGTTTGTTTTCTTTTTTTTTTTTTTGGGGGGGGGGGGGGGGAATACTCCTATGCCATCTGTATATATGAGCAGTGTCCAAGGATTTTAAGAAGTTAAAGTAATAAAGGTTACAAAATGTTATCAGTCTTTGAGTGCTGGCTGTGCATACTATAGTGTGACTCTAGATCCAACACAATGTACGTAGTTGGGCCACACCTACTAATAGGCGGACCTTACTAACTCTTACCTTTACTTGAGCAGGGGTATATATAGCAGCATTCTCCTCTATTGATTATCGTTTTTCTATAACCGAAACGCATCGGCGTTTCATTTGGCTTTTAACTTGCACTTTTTTCTTTATTTTAAATGGATTAAATAATACATTGACTTTTTAGGAAGATAGATTACATGATTTTTCTTCTATGACTCTAGATCAGTGCATACATAGTATTAATCTGGATTCATATTAATTAATTAATTAATTTATTATTTATAAAAAATAAAATAAAAAAAAGCTTGCCATGGTAATTCTCCATGTTTAGGTTACTTTGGTGTTGACCACATTCATATTTTGAAATGCACAAATTGTGTCCAGGACCAGTGATGAATAGTGAGGTATTTCTGCATCCTACAGACGTATCAGAACGGAATCAGGACTGAACATTCAGGTATTAGGACAGAGCAAACAACAAACAAAGGGGCTCCAGCTCACCACCATGTAGCAGTGCTCGGATCTATGCCCGGCAGGACATTCCAAAGCGGAACAAACAAACGATAAAACCAACCATATCATCAGACGCGTTTCGAGCGCATGCGCTCGAAACGCGTCTGTTGATATGGTTGGTTTTATCCGTGCACAGTAATCTTCAATAAAGCTGGATCATCGTTTGTTTGTTCTGATTAGGACAAGTGCCCATGGCCAGTAGACGGGCGCTCAGAGTGGCTATAGACCTGTATGGCAAATAAATAAATATTCTTCCCCTCCAGCTAGGACCCCCCCACCTATGAGGATGTATTTGGGTCTTGCACAACCTAGCTGGGAAGAGAGGTGGCAGTGAGTCGGTGAGTCAACCACACGACGCTCTCCGTTATCTATTAATAGATTATCCACACAAGTGCTTCCTAATTCTTCTGGTTGCAAAGAAATCCTTGACTGTAAATGTCCAGGGGCCATGGTGTGCACATCTACTAGTGTGGCCGCTCCACTCGACAAAATTAGAATTGTCCAATTGTCCTTTTTATTCCCTGGTAGATTGGAAGGTCTAATGTTTATGTTATGGTACTGATAAGTGGACATTATTTGGTATTGTTATCTGAGAAGTGTTTGTTTTCATTATGGTACTAATAGGTAGATACTGGCACTGTTATTTGGTTATATTGTTTTGTCATGGTACTATTGTACTGCATCCAAAAAGCAAAAGGTGCAAAAAATTACAAAAAATCCCAGCTCCCAAAAATCGATAAAATCCAAAATTGATTAAAGCATATTAAAATGATACCCAAAAATAGTGGAGAGTAAAAACAAGCAGAAGCGCCGACGCGTTTCGAACCAACGTGTTTCTGCTTGTTTTTACTCTCCACTATTTTTGGGTATCATTTTAATATGATTTAATACATTTTAGATTTTATCGATTTTTGGGAGCTGGATTTTTTTGCAATTTCTTTGCACCTTTTGCTTTTTGGATACTATACAAGATTTGCGGCTTGGACCTGTATTCCGTGCTTCCAACATCACCTGAAGTCCCTTCCTATCATACAACATCTACAGGCGGTCAGCTGGTTCATTTTCTATATTGACTTTCATTGTAGTTTATGGTACTATTATTTGTGAATTGTATGTTAATGTTATGGTACCATTGTGCAGATACTGTATAATACTGTTATTTGGGAGTTGTTTGGTTATGTTATGGTACTATTATGGAGATACTGTATGGTATTGGTATTTGGTAATTGCATCGTTATATTATGGTATTATTATGGAGATACTGTAAAACACTGTTATTTGGGAAATGTCTTGTTACGGTTGAATTATGTAGATACTGTATGGCACTATTATTTAGGAAGTGTGTTGCTATGTTTTTGCATTATTATAGAGATACTGTATGGTACTGTTACTTAAGAATGGTGTTGTTATGTTTTGGTAGTGTGCGGTACTGTTATTTGAGAATTGTATAGTTATGTTATGGTACTATTGTTAAGATACTGTATGGTACTGTTACTTAAGAATGGTATTGTGATGTTGTGGTAGTGTGCGGTACTGTTATTTGAGAATTGTGTTGCTAGGTTTTTGTATTATTATGGAGATACTGTATGGTACTGTTACTTAAGAATGGTATTGTTATGTTGTTGTAGTGCGCGGTACTGTTATTTGAGAATTGTATAGTTATGTTATGGTACTATTATGGAGATACTGTATGGTACTGTTACTTAAGAATGGTATTGTTATGTTGTTGTAGTGTGCGGTACTGTTATTTGAGAATTGTATAGTTATGTTATGGTACTATTATGGAGATACTGTATGGTACTGTTACTTAAGAATGGTATTGTTATGTTGTTGTAGTGTGCGGTACTGTTATTTGAGAATTGTATAGTTATGTTATGGTACTATTATGGAGATACTGTATGGTACTGTTACTTAAGAATGGTATTGTTATGTTATAGTAGTGTGCGGTACTGTTACTTGAGAATTGTATAGTTCTGTTATGGTACTATTGTTGAGATACTGAAAGGTACTGTTATTCGGGAACTTTTGATATGTTTTTGTTATGGTGCTAATGTCTGGACATTGTATTGTACTGTAGTTTGGACACTGTTGTATGTTCATGTCATGGTACTATTATGTGAACAGTGTATGGTACTATTGTTGGGGAATTATTGTATGTTGTTACTATGGTACTAATGTCTGGACGTTGTATGTTTACATTATGGTACCATTATGTAGGCATGATAGTATAGTACTGTTATCTGAGTGCTATTGTACAGTATGTGCATGCCATGGTACGATTATTTAGACACTGTAGTATTTAGTGGGGTAATTGCAGGGCTCAAGTCCTGCAGGGAAAATTACAATTTTAGGGACAAGTCCCCAAGGACTGCCCTAAACTAGAGACTACTTAACTAAATTATTAAAACTTAACTTTTATTACAACCACTTAATTATAAATTGTGCTTTAGGTACCATAGTGAAAAAATGTTAAAAAGTCCGGTCATCCACTGTGTGACTACAAAATAGGTCAAAATTGCCCATATGCCTTGTGATCAGTGTCACAGTGGGAAAGTCTAGTTAAACCAGACAGTGTCGCCACCGCTGACTAGAGAAATTCCCACCCTATTCAAGTATTACTTTTGTGTCACTAGGATGCCGTTTTATAAAAACATTATAGCCCCTCCTGCTAACGTTTCGCCAGCGTACCCTGGCTTTTTCAAAGCCAGGGTACGCTGGCGAAACGTTAGCAGGAGGGGCTATAATGTTTTTATAAAACGGCATCCTAGTGACACAAAAGTAATACTTGAATAGGGTGGGAATTTCTCTAGTCAGCGGTGGCGACACTGTCTGGTTTAACTAGACTTTCCCACTGTGACACTGATCACAAGGCATATGGGCAATTTTGACCTATTTTGTAGTCACACAGTGGATGACCGGACTTTTTAACATTTTTTCACTATGGTACCTAAAGCACAATTTATAATTAAGTGGTTGTAATAAAAGTTAAGTTTTAATAATTTAGTTAAGTAGTCTCTAGTTTAGGGCAGTCCTTGGGGACTTGTCCCTAAAATTGTAATTTTCATTGTTTTGCCCTGAGACACTTAGGAGTATTTGATTGGTTTCAAGTCCTGCAGGAACTCATGGGAACGGAGTTCCTGCACTTTTTCCACAGCAGGAATGCAGTTCCCATTAGCAGGAGTCCTGCAGGACCAGCCCTTAAAGGGTTACTCCGCCCTTAGACATGTTATCCCCTATCCAAAGGATAGAGGATAAGATGTCTGATCGCGGGGGTCCCGATGCTGGGGACCCCCCGATCTCGGCTGCGGCACCCCAGAAATCCAGTGCACGGAGTGAACTTCGCTCCGTGCTGGATGACTGGTGACGCAGGGCAGAGGCTCGTGACGTCACAGTAATGCCCCCTCAATGCAAGTCTATGGAAGGGGGCGTGATGGCTGTCATGCCCCCTCCCATATACTTGCATTGAGGGGCCGTGACCATGACATCATGAGCATCTGGCGCTGCACCCAACACTCTAAACGAACGCCATGAGCAGCAGGGAGAACGTGGGGGTCCCCAGACGTGGGATCCCCGGGATCAGACATCTTATCCCCTATAAGATGTCTAGTATGCCTTTAAGTGGAAACCTAGGGTGAGTTCCCACACTTTTTTTCCCAGGACTTGACCCCTGGGTAATTGTATGTTTAAATTATGTTACTATTATTTAGACACTATGTAGTATTTATTGGGGTAATTGTATGTTTACATTATGTTACTATTATTTAGACACTGTAGTATTTATTGGGGTAATTGTATGTTTACATTATGTTACTATTATTTAGACACTATGTAGTATTTATTGGGGTAATTGTATGTTTACATTATGTTACTATTATTTAGACACTGTAGTATTTATTGGGGTAATTGTATGTTTACATTATGTTACTATTATTTAGACACTGTAGTATTTATTGGGGTAATTGTATGTTTACATTATGTTACTATTATTTAGACACTATGTAGTATTTATTGGGGTAATTGTATGTTTACATTATGTTACTATTATTTAGACACTATATATAACGGTTATTTTAGAATCATTATGTTATAGTATTTTTAAATAGCCGCTTCATCATATTTCTATTTGGGCACTCTTGTATGTTTATGTTATGTTTCACCTATGTAGACACTGAATGTTACTGTTATTTGGCATTATGTTATGTACTGTTACAGAGGTAGGTGGTATTATTTACCTGCAGTATGGCACTATTATTTATTGGCAAGAAAATTTGCATCTACAGTGGTGCAGGGTCGTGGTCTCTACATGATCAGTTCTGGATATGCCATGGATCGGGGGTTACTGATCCTCCGTTTTTTTCCCCCCTTAATTATCCTCCAATTCGTTCTAAAAACATCTATGGCTACATTACAGATATCTGAATGAGGATGAATCATTCGCAGCCTTGGCGCAGTTCATTTCATTCTTCCTTGTAGTATAGTATCTTGTATCTATTTGTCACCTGTTCCCTTTTACAATACAATGTCACCTGTTCCCTTTTACAGTCAAGGCCATTGTTTTATCAAAGGGGTTACCCCATCATTAAATATCATTTTCTTTGTATAGATTATAAAAAGTGAACAATATTTGCCATTTCTTGCTGCTAAAGAATGATCCAGTGCATGTCTAGCACCATCTGAAGTCCAATGTCTGCTGGAGGACACTTGCTCAGTCAGTCTCACCACAGTCAGATCTTAGCTTAGTGATCTTCTGTTCACTGCAGGGCAGCTAATATGAATAGCTTAGAGGGCTCCTTCTGCACAGGAAGTAAGGAGGCACTATACTGTCAGCTGCCAGAGGAGGAAGGAGCAGAGTCTGTGCAGTAATGTGTCAGTATGGCTTAGAAGAATACTGCACAGGAAGTAAGGAGGCACTGTAATGTCAGCTGCCAGAGGAGGAAGGAGCAGAGTCTGTGCAGTAATATGTCAGTATAGCTGAGAAGAATCCTGCACAGGAAGTAAGGAGGCACTATACTGTCAGCTGCCAGAGGAGGAAGGAGCAGAGTCTGTGCACTAATATGTCAGTATAGCTGAGAAGAATCCTGCACAGGACAAGGAGGCACTATACTGTCAGCTGCCAGAGGAGGAAGGAGCAGAGTCCTTGCAGTAATATGTCAGTATAGCTGAGAAGAATCCTGCACAGGAAGTAAGGAGGCACTGTAATGTCAGCTGCCAGAGGAGGAAGGAGCAGAGTCTGTGCAGTAATATGTCAGTATAGCTGAGAAGAATCCTGCACAGGAAGTAAGGAGGCACTATACTGTCAGCTGCAAGAAGAGGAAGGAGCAGAGTCTGTGCACTAATATGTCAGTATAGCTGAGAAGAATCCTGCACAGGAAGTAAGGAGGCACTATACTGTCAGCTGCCAGAGGAGGAAGGATCAGAGTCTGTGCAGTAATATGTCAGTATAGCTGAGAAGAATCCTGCATAGAAAGGTGATTTATTCAACAAAATGTAACGTGTTTCACTGCGCTTGTGCAGCTTCCTCATCCTTTAGACTGCAATTACATGGTAGTATAGCTGAGAAGACTTCTGTAGGGGAAGTAAGTAGGGACTCTACTGTCATAAGCCAGTGGAAGAAGGAGCAGAGCCCCTGTGTTAATATGGCAAGATAGCTGAAAAAACTGCTGTAGGGGAGGTAGGTAGGACTATATTGTCAGCTGCCATGATAGGAAAGAAGCGAGGTCACTGCAATAACAATGCTGCAGAAAAAATACAGTCAATCATCTTATGGGATATTATCTGTAATCTATGTAGCAGATTTCCAGATCATATAACTTGACTGCTCCCCTTCTTTTGTTGTGGCCAAGACACAACAGCTTTTTACATTAATAAAAATAATATGGTGCAGCCCCTGGGGTTGCTGGCACGAATCAGAAGTATAGGTAGAAGTATAGGTAGCAAAAGTTCCCAGATATGTGGGGCAATCCACCAATGTAATGAGTAAAGATGGTAGTCGGATTACTTGTACGGTTTTTATTGTTCCCGAAACACAACGCATTTCGGGGCTTTTATTTGCCACTTCCTCAGGTGTAAAACAATAACTATAATACAACAAAAGACAAACATGTAAAGAAAAAGTGTATATATCTTAATAATAAAACAATCACATACTGTACTGCTGGTTTGGAGATCACTGCTCTATGGTGAGTGACAAAGCTGAATCTCCATAGGTAAACACAGATTCATCCATGGCATCTATAGCGATTGCGTTCACTGTAATTGAGCCCTATGTGGTCGACCCAGTAGTCAAGTTCTGTCAGGTGCAAGAAGAAAGACCACCAAAGTGTAATGCAAATGCATCTTGGCTGTGGCAATTAGATATAGGAAGCAGCATAGCTGCGAGCTGCAGGAACAAGGGAAAAGCTGGCGCCCTTGAAACAGGCACGAAAAGGAGATACAGGGTAGAGGAGAAGGGATGTAGGGTAGAGTGCTATTTCTGGCTATTTTTGAGGTATGCAATCTGAGATAAAATGCTAAATATTTTTGCATGTATGTGTTATGCATGAAATGCCAGTGTACTTTATCATGGGTCAAGTCCTTTTTATATGCAACTAGCAAAGTACCCGGCATTGCCAGTCTTCCTACCTACACTTTGTGGGAGAGGAAAAACAACAATGGCGTTTTTGTCCTCCTATCCAAACCTCAGATCCCATATCCCTTCCTCATATCCTGATCTCATATCCAATCCTCATTTCCCATCCATAGCCCGTCCTCATATCCCAACCTCATATTCAGCCCCATGTCCCATAATTATATCCTGTCCTTATATCCCAACCGCATATCCTGTCCTCATATCTGTCCTCATATCTAGTCCTCATATCCCAACCTCATATCCCGTCTTTATATCCCAACCTCATATCCCAATCTCATATCCCGTTGTTATATGCCGACCTCATATTCTGTCTTTATAATATGTCCACATATCCCAACCTCATATCCTGCCCCATGTCCGTCCTCATATCCCGTTTTCATATCCCAGCGTCATTTCCCGTCGTGGGGCGTAAAACAAAAATAAAACAAGTAATGCATCATGTCTGATGGAAATCATGGAATAGTCGGGCTGTATATTCAGCGCTGTCAGATATCCATAGCATGTCGCCTGAGCAGCCGAGTAACAAGGAAATCACAGATCTCGCTGCTTTTCAGCCGAGGAATCCCCTTAGCAACGTCAGGGATACAATGCGAACGCATGGAAGGAAAAAAAGAAAAGAAAAAAAAAAAGCCTGTGATACATGGAATGAAACGCGGGCGATGCCAGTTATATTCCATTATAAATCTGATATTATGGATGTATTCTGCTTTTCTGTATTCTGGGCCATGAATTAGCATTACAGGAAATGCTGCAAATATAAATAAATCATTGGAGACCAGTGGTGTTCAAATTGGGGCCCTCTGAATGTTGCAAAACTACAACTCCCAGCATGCCCGGACAGCCGTTGGCTGTCCGGGCATGCTGGGAGTTGTAGTTTTGCAACATCCAGAGGGCCACAGTTTGGCGAATCACTAAAAGGGGTACTCTGCCCCTAGACATCTTATCCCCTATCCAAAGGATAGGGCAGAAGATGTCTGATCGCAGGGGTCCCGCCACTGCGGACCCCCGTGATCTCGGCTGCGGCACCCCAGACATCCGGGACCATGGAGCGAACTTTGCTCCGTGCCGAATTACTGGCAATGCGGGGAGAAGGCTTGTGACATCATGGTCACGCCCCCTAAATGCAAGTTTATGGGTGGGGGCGTGACATGCCTCCTTCCATAGACTTGCATTGGGGGCGAGGCCGTGAAGCCACAAGCCTCCGGCGCTGCACCCGACGCTCTAAATGAATGCCGGGTGCAGCAGGGAGATGACGGTGGTCCCCAATGGCAGGATCTCCGCGATCAGACATCTTATCGCCTATCCTTTGAATAAGATCTCAAGGGGCAGAGTACCCCTTTAAAAGAGGATTGCAGCCCTAGACACTTATCCCCTATCCGAAGGATAGGGATAAGTGTCTGATCGCTGGGGGGGAGTCCACCTGCGGGAACCCCCCGCGATCTCCCGTACGGGGACCCGGCTTTGCACCCCCTCCATACAGCTCTATGGGGGAGGTGGGGATGCACGAATGCTGCATCTTCACCTCTCCCATAGAGATACATAGAGGGGGGCGTTTCAGACGTGGCTGAGCGTACAGAAGACCGTGGGGGGGTTCCAGCGTTCGGATCCCCAGCGATCAGACACTTATACCCATCCTGCAGATAGAGCATAAATGTTCAAAGCTTCAGATCTCCTTTAAACTCTACCATATAAGCACTGACTTCACTTATAGGGGAACATAGAGGTTGCTGTGAGACACATGGGCCCCCGTGCATGAGGGGCGCCTGGGATGCCAGTATTTATGATCCATGCACAGTTGTTGTAGACTGCTGTATGTTACTATTAGTGTAAAATCATTGTGGCTCCTGATAGAGATGTTGCACAAGGGGCTCAATAGCGTTAGGCTGCAGCTGTATTATGTTGATTTCAATACATTGCACTTACCAGCAGTTGTATATAGCTTCTATAATGCTTACTCTATATATCTCCGGCTCTCCCATAGAGATACATGGAGGGGGCGTGTTGACCACAGCTTCGTGCGGAGGTCGACAGTCTCCTTACACAGATCAGAGATCGCTCCGTGCACTAGGAGAGCAGGGCGCAGTGCAGGAGATGGCAGGAAGTCCCAGCAGTCGGACCCCCGCGATCAGACACTTGTTTTCTTATACCCCGGTACTCTTTTAATAAATAGCACTTGATTAAAAATTTAAAAATCATGATGACCTGACTTTTCCATCCTCTGGTTGCCGGGTCTTGGAAATGTCACTTACAGCCGCCATTTTTAGTTGCTAGCAGCTATCGCTTAGGCCATGTTCACACGACGGAATTTCCATGTGGAATCCTGTGGAAAAATTCAGCTTGGAAATTCCATTGCATTGTTTTTAATGGTACCGTGAACATGGGGAAACATCTGCCATGGAAATCTCGATTCCAGCCTCCATAGAAAGAATTGACATGTCAATTCTTTCTGCGGAATACACTTGGGAATGCATTGACGTCAAAGGAGATGGCGCCTTTCCGAGCAGTCCTAGCCTGCTGTTTGTGGACATTGGGAATGTATGCCAGAAATGTTTGGGGCGGACATTCCGCAAAAATTTTGCTATTTGTACAAGGCCTAAGGGTCCTGTTATATAGGGGCCATTACCGGCCAAATAGGCTAATACCGCCCTGTTATAGGAGTACCGTGGTGCCATACAACTTATCTCCTAGGATAGGGGATAGGTGTCTGACTGCTGGGAACCCCCACAATCTCTAGCACCGCATCCCGGCTCTCCACAAGAGCGGAGCATGTCGACCCACGCCCCCTCCATGTATCTCTGTGGGAGAGCCGAAAATGCAGCGTTCAGCTATCTCAGGCTCTTCCATAAAGATATATGGAGGGGGTGTGTCGACCTCCGCTTCGTGCAGGGGTCGACATGCTCCTTTTCTGGGGAGAGCCAGGGTGACATGCAGGAGATTGCAGGGGTCCCATGGGTCAGATAACCCGCAATTAGATACCTATAGGGGATAAGTTGTATGGCACCACAGTACTCCTTTAAATTATATATGTAGTAGGGAAATATAAACCAGCTCTCATTCTTTTCCTAGTAACCGAACACTACACATCGGGCCTGACGTGTTTCGGCCTTACAACCTTAATCATAGGTCCAGTGATTAGCAAATGCTCATTCGTTGGCCGATTGTATCTTGTAGACAGGTTCGAAAAAGTCCTTGTTTGTCCGCCACACGCCTCCCCATATTAGAGGGGACATGCGTCCGGCAATGATGGTCTGCCCGTGTAATACCGCCCTTAGTTACTGAGTCCCATAGTGGTCCTAGAAATGCACAGTTCACATTCTCTCTGTGACTGATAAGGTTCAATAGCTTTTTGTGTTGTATTCTATACATGGTCTATGTTTATTATGGTGATTTATTTATTTTTTATTTTTTCCTCTTCAGTGTATAAGGGAGGTTTCGGCATTGAATGAATGAGACGGGGAGCGGGGAGACCGGGGGAAACACCAGTCTTGTGACCTGTGCCAGGGCTGTGTTGCTGCTTGTGGAGACAGCAAAATCATTCTGGAAATTGCTTGCTCAAAGTCTCTGGGCGAGCCAAGCTGTTAATTCACATCATAATGCAGCATTTCCCATTGTGTCAGGGATTTTCCATCACACTTCTGTTCTGTGCCTGTTAAGTAAGAACAGAAACTATTATATGACCGTGTCCAAAGTGAAGGTGACACGGGGGGGATACTGCCGGCAAGACACCTATAGAAAGGTGATTATAAAGCTTACAATCTAGTATAATAAAATATGAATAATAATATAATAAAATATTATTATTATTTAAAAAATATATTTAAAAAATCTAAATAATAAGATGAATAATAATATAATAAAATATAATGTTAAATATAATATAAAATGTTAAAAATATATAAAAAAAATATAAATAATAATAGTATAATAAAATGTGAATAATAATATAATAAAATATTATTATTATTTGTTTATTTATTTTAAAGGCTACACAGACATCGGCTCGGATTTACTAAGATTTTACTATACTGTTTTATTTATTTTTTCGGTTTGAAACACCAAAATTTCCTCTCATGTGCGCCAAGAGTTAAAAAAAAGTTTTAAAAAAATGAGCGTCAACCTACATTTTGTAACTCTGTTTCTTCAAAAGGGGCCATACTCAAATGATTATTATCTAACCATATAGCATTACTACACCTCCCAGCATGGCCGGACAGCCGTTGGCTGTTCTGGCCTGCTGGGAATGGTAGTTTTGCAACATCTTGAAGACTGCAGTTTGCAGACTTTCCTACATTATAGTGTTGGTTTTAGTGTTTTTAGAATCCATAAAAATTTTTAGCTGGTCTAAACAGGTTGGATTTTTACAGGATGCTTTTTACAGAATTAGGAGTCAATATTTTTGTTTTGTTATTTATTTTTATTTTCATCTGGGTTTTTTTTTTCCTTAGAATTTTTTTTATTTATTGTTTATTTATTTTTATTTTTTTATATATTTATATATTAATGTCCTTTAATTATTATTATTTTTTTTTATAAGTTACTTTTAAACATTTTAGCGTGAACATGCTGACATTTTGAATTTATCTTTTTAATAATATTTTGCAGTCATTTTTGCTCCAAAAAACCTTTTAAATAAAAATAGAAATGGCTTCCGGTGCGTTTCTAGGCTCTGTATCACGAATGGAAACATGTCTTCATTTTTTCGCTCAAGCCAGTCCCTGTTGGGAGTCGAAGATCATTGTATGAGGTGGTGTTATTATCGTGTTGCATTGTGCTGGATTTTAATTAAGGCACATTAACCCCCCCCCCCCCCCTAAAAAGGACACTATTAATAAATACCCCCCTCCCCCCATGAAATCAGTGTTATCTAATATACCATCACCTGGATACACAACATTGCATCTTTATGAATAAGTCGTCACTGACACAATGTGGTGACCCAGCCGCTTAGCCATTGCATCAGTGGAATGTATTTATCACTTATTATTATTATTTTTTTTTATTTATGTTAATTTTTACCTATTTATTTTATTTTAGGTTTGGCTTATTAAGAGAAATTTTCCAAAAGCTCTGCAAAAGATGTCATCAGACCCAAAGGAATTTTGCTCTTTATCTTTAAAAAAAAAGTAATTACAATTTCCATTTAAAAAACATAATTATTTTTGTTGTCCACTTTTTTTGGTTGTATGTTTAAAATTTTTTATTTTTTTTTTTCAAGATTTTGTTCCAGTTTTTAACCCCTTAAGGACCCAGCCATTTTACACCTTAGGACCCGGCCATTTTTTGCACATCTGACCACTGTCACTTTAAACATTAATAACTCTGGAATGCTTTAAGTTATCATTCTGATTCCGAGATTGTTTTTTCGTGACATATTCTACTTTAACATAGTGGTAAAAATTTTTGGTAACTTGCATCCTTTCTTGGTGAAAAATCCCAAAATTTGATGAAAAATTTGAAAATTTTGCATTTTTCTAACTTTGAAGCTCTCTGCTTGTAATAAAAATGGATATTCCAAATATTATTTTATTTTATTCACATATACAATATGTCTACTTTATGTTTGCATCATAAAATTGACGAGTTTTTACTTTTGGAAGACACCAGAGGGCTTCAAAGTTCAGCAGCAATTTTCCAATTTTTCCCAAAATTTCCAAAATCACAATTTTTCAGGGACCAGTTCAGGTTTGAAGTGGATTTGAAGGGTCTTCATCTTAGAAATACCCCACAAATGACCCCATTATAAAAACTGCACCCCCCAAAATATTCAAAATGACATTCAGTCAGCATTTTAACCCTTTAGGTGTTTCACAGGAATAGCAGCCAAGTGAAGGAGAAAATTCACAATTTCCATTTTTTACACTAGCATGTTCTTGTAGACCCAATTTTTGAATTTTTACAAGGGGTAAAAGGAGAAAATGTATACTTCTATTTGTAGCCCAATTTCTCTCGAGTAAGGACATACCTCATATGTCTATGTAAAGTGTTCAGCGGGCGCAGTAGAGGGCTCAGAAGGGAAGGAGCGACAAGGGGATTTTGGAGCGTACGTTTTTCTGAAATGGTTTTTGGGGGGCATGTCCCATATAGGAAGCCCCTATGGTGCCAGAACAGCAAAAAATACCCACATGGCATACCATTTTGGAAACTAGACCCCTTGAGGAACGTAACAAGGAATAAAGTGAGCCTTAATACCCCACAGGTCTTTCACGACTTTTGCATATGTAAAAAAAAATTAAAAAAATTTCAATAAAATGTGTGCTTCCCCCCAAATTTCACATTTTTGCAAGGGTTAATAGCAGAAAATAGCCCCCAAAATTTGTAACCCCATCTCTTCTGAGTATGGAGGTACCCCATAAGTTGACATGAAGTGCACTATGGGCGAACTACAATGCTCAGAAGAGAAGGAGTCATATTTGGCTTTTTGAGAGCAAATTTTGCTCGGGGGCATGTCGCATTTAGGAAGCCTAAATGGTGCCAGGACAGCAAAATAACCCCCACATGGCATACCATTTTGGAAACTAGACCCCTTGAGGAACGTAACAAGGGGTACAATGAGCATTTACCCCCCACTGGTGTCTGTCAGATCTTTGGAACAGTGGGCTGTACAAAATTTTTAATTTGCGCAGCCCACTGTTCCAAAGATCTGTCAGACACCAGTGGGGTGTAAATTCTCACTGCACCTCTCATTACATTCCGTGAGGGGTGTAGTTTCCGAAATGGGGTCACATATGGGGTTTTTTTTTTTTTGCGTTTGTCAAAACCGCTGTAACAATCAGCCACCCCTGTGCAAATCACCTCAAATGTACATAGTGCACTCTCCCTTCTGAGCCTTGTTGTGCGCCCCCAGAGCACTTTGCGCCCACATATGGGGTATCTCCGTAGTCGGGAGAAGTTGCATTACAAATTGTGGGGGGCTTTTTTCCCTTTTACCTCTTGTCAAAATGAAAAGTATAGGGCAACACCAGCATGTTAGTGTAAAAAAATTTTTTTTTTACACTAACATGCTGGTGTAGACCCCAATTTCACCTTTTCATAAGGGGTGAAAGGAGAAAAAGCCCCCCAAAATTTGTAAGGCAATTTCTCCCGAGTACGGCGATACCCCATATGTGTCCCAAAACTGTTGCCTTGAAATACGACAGGGCTCCGAAGTGAGAGCGCCATGTGCATTTGAGGCCTGAATTAGGGATTTGCATTGGGGTGGACTTAGGGGTATTCTACGCCAGTGATTCCCAAACAGGGTGCCTCCAGCTGTTGCAAAACTCCCAGCATGCCTGGACAGTCAACGG
The DNA here is from genome assembly GCF_029499605.1 of Hyla sarda. NCBI lineage: Eukaryota > Metazoa > Chordata > Amphibia > Anura > Hylidae > Hyla > Hyla sarda. Next base: position 292,020,155 of record NC_079194.1, read on the forward strand.
CTGTCCAGCAATACTGGGAGTTGTTGTTTTGCAACAGCTGGAGGCTCCATTTTGAAAACAGTGGCGTACCAGACGTTTTTCATTTTTATTGGGGAGGGGAGGGGGCTGTGTAGGGGTATGTGTATATGTAGTGTTTTTTACTTTTTATTTTATTTTGTGTTAGTGTAGTGTAGTGTTTTTAGGGTACAGTCACACGGGCGGGGGGTTACAGCGATTTTCCCGCTGCGAGTTTGAGCTGCCGCGCAAAATTTGCTGCATCGCAAACTTGCAGCCTGATACTCACTGTAAGCCCCTGCCCATGTGAAAGTACCCTGTACATTCACAGGGGGGGACCTCCAGCTGTTGCAAAACTACAACTCCCAGCATGCACAGTCTATCAGTGCATGCTGGCAGTTATAGTTTTGCAACAGCTGGAGGCACACGGGTTGGGAAACACTGAGTTAGGAAACAGACAATGTTTCCCAACCAGTGTGCCTCCTGTTGTTGCAAAACCACAACTCCCAAACATTCTCAGGCATGCTGGGAGTAGTAGTTCGGCAACATCTTTAGAGCCAGATGTTGCCGAACTACAACTCCCAGCATGCTTGGAGTTGTAGTTTTGCAACATCTGGAGGACTACAGTTTGCAGACCACTAATACAGTGGTTCCCAATCTGTGCCCTTCCAGATGTTGCAAAACTACAACTCCCAGTATGCCAAAACTGTCCAGGCATGCTGGGAGTTGTAGTTCTGCAACATCTGAAGGGCCAGATGTTACAGAACTACAACTCCCAGCATGCCTGGACAGTAAGGGCATGCTGAGGATGTGTAGTTTTGCAACATCTGGAAGGGCACAGTGGTCTCCAAACTGTGGACCTCCAGATGTTGCAAAACTGCAACTCCCAGCATGCCCAGACGCCAAGGGCTGTCTGGGCATGCTGGGAGTTGTAGTATATAGGGTCCCAATACAGCAATGCATGTCGCTTTACGGCGACGTGCATTGCTGTAAAGGGCCCGACCGCGGCTGAAGATCTGCTCACCTGTCGCCGCCGCCGCCATCTTCCCCGCCGGGATCCGGGTCTTCAGGGACGAGGTAAGTACCGGGGCCGGGCCCCAGCACTCCCCCGTCCCCCGCCGCATCCTCCGGTCTTCCTCCCGTCCTCTCCGGACTTCAAGGGGCCGGGCAGGGCGGGAGGAAGTAACCGCCCCCCCTCCTGCGATTGGTCGGTTAACTAACCGACGGATCGCAGGGTATCGGAGGAGGTGGCAGGTTTGCCACCTCGCTCCTATGCTTTAGCATGGTCCTGGCTGTCTGTGACAGCCGGAATTATGCGAAATTACCGGGCGGTCGGGTCCCAGAGACCCGATCAGCCCGGTATCGCTGCAGATCGCAAGGGCGATTTCCCTTGCGATTTGCGGCGATCGCCGACATGGGGGGCATACATGGCCCCCCTCGGCGTTTGCCCTGGATCCCTGCTGAAGGATTTCAGCAGGGATCCGCTTCCGATCTCCGCTGGGTGAGCGGCGGAGACCAGGAAAAGACATGACGTATGCATACGTCATGGGTCCTTAAGACCCAGGGTGTGATGGCGTATGCATACGTCATGGGTCCTGAACAGGTTAAAGCCACTGCATTCTCATCTTTTCAGTCTAAGACCTAGGTGGGTTTAATAGTACTACTAAATGTACAGGCTATCATTGTGAATGGTCATACAGTATATTGCAATAGATGTTAAAGCCAAGAAAGTACAGTGAGGGGGTCTAAGGAGGAACGGAGGTGTTGTCCATACGGTCCAAAATTTTAATCTAGGGGAGGTAGAAAAGTAGCGGTGTGCAACGTGTGCCACAGTATATTTTGCTTTATTTAAATTTTTACATAAAAAAAAAGGGAACCCCCAGTAACTTTAACTTTACGGTTTACAGTCCTGAGCAAAACAGAAACACTACCCTCCTATAAAGAATACTATGAGACCACCATATACAAAGGAATAACATGTACAAACTAGGAACAGTGGCAGCTCAATTACCCAGCAACTCAACATGTTTCGCACAGATGCTTCATCAGCGTCTTCCCTGATGAAGCATCATTGAGAAATGTGTCAGGTTGATGAGATACTTTGGTGCCACCGTTTCACTTATTATACTATGTATTCGCATCCAAAGTGTATGCAGGCACATAGGTATGCATAGGAATAGCAGACATAAAATGGTAGATTTATAGTAAAGACTTTTTAACCCCTGACATCCCAAAACTGATTTTTTTTTTAATTATTTAATTTATGTTTTTTTGCTGTGAGAACTACAATAACTGAAGGCATGGGAGACCTCCAAGATTAATTTACATTGCATCAAACCTAAAAGGGATGTCCAGTTTAGAAAACCCACATTTATATTCACCATTAGGGAATTTTGTGTTAATATAGGGGTATATGGGTAATATAGGCCCTCTGCTTAGGATCGTCATATCTTGGTCGAAGTGGAGAGGAGTTACAAAGAGCGTCACTTGCTCTTGAGGCCCCTATCCCATTCTTATTTGCCCATTAATGTACATGGAACAAGGATGAGATAACAACAGTTTGTGCATTATTGCTGCCCCCATAATAATGTATAAAAATTGTCAATAAAAAAAAATTGCAATGAAAGATTGAAACAGAATAGAACATAAGAACATTTTCAATATCCATCTCTCCTTTTAGGTCATGCATTCACAAGATTTACTTTCAATACAGAAGTCTATATAGAACTTTGCTGCATATAAAATATTATTTATTCTATGCTTTGTTTTCTCCTGCAGTGTGATACCAGCCTAGAATAATCCTACAGAACTGTAAGAACAAGGTAATTGGAAAGTGATGTTTAGGGATGAGCAAGTGGAATCTGACGAATCTGAATTTGTTGCGAATTTCAGGAAAAATTTGATTAGTAACGGCCATCTTGCGGCCAGTCACATCAGCGTTCTATTACAGAGAGAGGGACAGAAAACAGTGTGTGTTGCACAGAAAAGCATTTTTACAGCAGCGATTTACCTCCCAGTCACATCAGCGTTCTATTGCAGAGAGGGACAGAGAGCAGTGTGTTGCACAGAAAAGCTTTTTTACAGCAGCGATTAACCTCAAACCCAAATCCAGCCTAGAAGCACTGATAGGGAAGGGAGCGAGATTGAGAGAGAAAGTGAAATTTTGGGTGTAGTACACAGCGACTGCGTGCTGCAGCACAGGCGTGTACAACTGAAAAGCTAATAGTAGCCAGCCAGTTAGGGTGAGCAGAGCACTAAAAGCATATTGTCCTCTATTAAGTGTAATCTGTGCGTACATCTAAGCGGGGTACCATTTTGTTCCTGTTCCTGAAGCACATTGTCCTCCCCTAATAAGTGCATACCACATACATACATCTAAGTGGTGTACCATGTTGTTCCTGTTAATGTCTTAAGGGCCTAGATACTGTGAAAGGCCAGCCAAAAGTACACATCTGCTGGTGTTGTAGCCAAATACTGTTTTAAGTTTACTGGAACGCATTGTGCTCCCCTAATAAGTGCATACCACATACATACATCTAAGTGGTATACCATTTTGTTCCTGTTAAAGTCTTAAGGGCCTAGATACTGTGAAAGGCCAGCCAAAAGTACACACCTGCTGGTGTGGTAGACAAATACTGTTTTAAGCGTACTGGAGCACATTGTCCTCCCCTCATAAGTGCATAACACATACGTACATCTAAGTGGTGTACCATTTTGTTCCTGTTAAAGTCTTAAGGGCCTAGATACTGTGAAAGGCCAGCCAAAAGTACACACCTGCTGGTGTTGTAGACAAATACTGTTTTAAGCGTAGTGGAGCGTATTGTACTCCCATCATATACGCACTAAGTATGTCAGGCAGTGCCAGGATGTGCACAGAGGATTGGCAGAGGCCTAAATTCATCAGACAGAAGTCGCAGCAGACTAGGGGCGAGTGGCAACAGGAGGCCTGAGCTCCCAGTGTCAGCTAGCAGTCGTGTCTCGACCAGCAAACCATCTGCCATCATCGATCGGTTAACCTCAGACACAACCCTCAGTTGGCATGGCCCGGGAGCAGTCCCTGTCCTCCCATTGCCTCTGTCCTACGCTTTTCCCTCCCAGACACAACTCAATGATGATGAAGCCGACCGCACTTGGGAGCCGGGTGCAGAAGGGGCTTCATCATCATCAGGAGAAGAGGGTTGCAGGTTGCCCGTGAGGCAGCAGCTGAGCCAGCAAGGTGGTAGCATGGTTGGCAGTCAGCATGGTGGCAGAAGTGGATAGTCTGGAGTCAAACGTGCCCGGGGTAGACCACCTGCTTCACGGCAGCCTACCTTCCCGGGAGGTAGTGGAACAGGGGTTCCTGGAGTCGGCGGCAGTAGCAGTCAATCAGTGCGGACTGTCGGTGGGAAAATCAGCTACTCTGCAGTGTGGCAGTTTTTCATAAAGCATCCGGAGGATGTTAACCTGACCACATGCAAGATGTGTCGGCAGAAGGTGAAGCGTGGCCAGGGTTCCAATGTTGGCACCACGGCCCTACATCAACATATGCAGCATCACAATAAAGCGGTTGCTCCGATGTGGTTGTCCAGCCTGCTGCATCACCCAGTGGCACGCCACTAACTGTTTCAGCCAGCCAAGGCTCCACCACCTCAGCCGAAGGGAGCTGTGTGTCATACCCATCTTCTGTTGCTCCAGATGCTCCTCCTACTTCAAGTCAGTCATTCCGCCAGCAATCCATTGGCAAAGCCATGTCCAAGTTGCTGGTGCTGCAGTCACTCCCTTTTCAAGTGGTGGACTCTGCACCTTTCAGAGAACTGATGGCTTGTGCTGAGCCGAAATGGAGAGTCTCAGGTCGTCATAATTTTGTGGAACATAAGGTGGGCCAGTCCTTGAGCCTGACAGCGTGTACCAAAGTGCACGGCAGCGCCGACGTGTGGAGCTGTAACTACAGTCAGGGACAATACATGTCCTTTACGGCCCACTGGGTAAATGTGGTTCCTGCACAGTCACAAGAGCAACTTGGACAGGTCACGTCACTTCTGCCTCCACGATCTCAGGCCATTGGTCCAGTGACAGCGTGCAACTCTGCCTCCTCATCCTCCAATGTGTCCTCAGCCTACACTACACAGACAAGTCTCAGTGCCCCTCCAGCATACCATGTGTGCAGGGCACGGCGGTGTCACGCTGCTCTTTACATGGTTTGCCTTGGCAAACGGAGTCACACAGGGGAGGAACTGCTAAAAGTCATTCATCAAGAAATAGAATCATGGCTTACTCCACGAAAACTGGAAATGGGAACCATGGTGACCGACAACGGGAAGAACATCTTGTTTGTGCTGCGACAAGGAAGCCTGAGACATGCGCCCTGCATGGCACACGTGTTCAATCTGGTTGTCAAGTGGTTCCTGAAGTGTTCCCCCCCCATCTGCAAGACATCCTAACAATGGGAAGGAAACTTTGCATGCACTTCAGCCACTTGTACACCGCAAAGCACACCCTCCTTGAGCTGCAGCGTCAGAACGGTATCCCCCCAACATAGTCTTTTACAAAAGAGACCGTTTTCTTCTGCCTACCTGCCTCAGCTACTATTCTGATCCTGCCACCCACCTGATGCCACACATCTGATGCCAAGTTCTCCTCTTTTCACCCACCTTCGTCATCAGGTAATGGTATTGCCACCCACTGCCCCACTATGTCACCAGGTCACTTTCAGGAATCCTGATGCTGCTGATGCCACCTCCAGGCTGTCTCATACTGCTACCATATGTTCTCCTCATGCTGATGCTAGCTCCAGGCTGTCTCATTCTGCCACCATATGTTCACCTTATGCTGCTGCCACCTCCAGGCTGTCTCATTCTGCAACTATATGGTCTCCTCATGCTCCCGCCACCTCCAAGCTGTGTCATTCAGACACTATATGGTCTCCTCATGCTGCTGCCAACTCCAGACTGTGTCACTATACCGCCATGTGGTCTCCTCATGCTGCTGGCACATGAAATAAAACTTTTTAGGTTAATCTATTTGAAATCTTCAATTTAAATGTTAATGAAATATCTTTAATCTTTTCAATTGTGAGGCCCTATGGTCTCGTCATGCTGTTGCCATCTCCAGGCTGGGTCATTCAGGCACTATATGGTCTCCTCATGCTACCGCCACCTCCATGCTGTGTCATTCAGCCACTATATAGTCTCCTCATACTGTTGCCACCTCCAGGCTCTGTCATTGTGCCGCTCTGAGACAGTGATTCTAATAGCAATGCCTCTAATCTGCATGTCATACTAAATAACAGTATTATTTCACTAACACAGCACACACCCTATGCATGTTACGGCAAGGCAAAGTGTTCTATACCCCTATTGAGGCTCTCTGTAGGCCAGAAATAGCCATTTTTAATACAGATTTGTCGCAAATAAATTCGGACCAAACCAAATTTTTCGAAAAATTCAGCAAATCGGCCGAATCGAACTTTTAAAAAATTCGCTCATCTCTAGTGATGTTGAATAAAGTGGATTATCAAAAAATTCACATAAAGTACAGATACGCCAAGGATGAAGACAGTATGGAGAGAAGATTGGATGAGATTTCTTGGAGTATAATAAAGTGTTTTTTTTTTTTTTTGCATTCTGCATCCATTTTTGCACATTATTGTATTATGGGGATTCTGGTCCCTTACTGTTAGATTTACATAGGTTGCTATGTTCATATCATAATACATTTTTTGATAATCCCGAACCTGTTAGGTCACATTACTAAAGGATAAATATCAAGATTGAATAAAATACCTCTAGATTGCATTTATATTATCAGACAGCAAGGACATACGGTATTTACCTTCTATAATTTCACATGGAGACATGCAAAATAGCTCTCTTCTCCTCGAGTGCCCCCTGTAGGTAGCTACTCTGTAAGGTTGGACATTGACATACAGGGTAAATACCTATAGGTGGCACTTGAGAGACCTAATTTGCATACTTTTACCCAGAAAGCATTGCCTGTAAAATTCCCTAAATCTGCTTAATATTCACAAGGAAAATCAGTACCTTCTAAGAGTTTGACTTAAGAATATTAACAAAGAATAAGAGAACATTCTTTTATCTCTTTTATTAATAAGCAACAATATTTTATCTCTGTAAGATTTTTTGGAAGGTAAAACACTACTAAAGTATATCACATATAATAGAAAAAAAGATAACATGATGCAGGAGAAATTACCTAAATTGAAAGGCATAACTCAAGTGCAAAGTCTATATAGGCAAACTATCACACATGACTTAAAGTTTTCTTTGGTGAGACAAGGGGAACCTTGTACTTGTTGGGTAATATCAAGTAGGGCTCCCCAGTAGGTACACAGGCCCCCGGATAGATATTACCCCTATCAGTGATGGGGATCATATCTATCTGGGGGCCTGTGTACCTACTGGTGAGCCCTACCTGATGGGGCTCATATCTATCTGGGGGCCTTTCTGGGGGCATTATATGTGAGGGCCGCAGGATGGGGGAATTATATGAGGGGCGCAAGATTGGGGCATTATATGTGAGGGGCGCATGCGGCCCAGCCTCACCCAGCCTCTACCTCGAGTGGCCCCCAGATAATTTGAGTTTGAGACCCCTGATATAAGGGAAGGAGATACAAATTGCTCCTCATGGTAGGACCATGTAAGAGGGAGGAGAGAACAAATACTTCTTGTGGTTGGTCCCTGTAAGGGGAGGGTATAAAACATGGAAAGGAAATAAGAAGAGGAAATAAAGAGTACCTCTTGTAGTTGGACCATATAAGGGAAGGAGATATCAATTGCTTCTTGTTCTAGGACCATGTAAGAGGGAGGAGAGAACAAATGCATCTTGTGGTGGAACCATTTAAGGAGAGGAGATAAAACATGGTTCTTGGAGCGGGACCATGTACGGAAAGGAAATAAGCACTCTCACCAAAAACAATGAGGCCAAATATGGAAAAAATTCAACGCCCCCTGACGAAGCGACAAGCGAAAACGCGTTCGGGGTAGGTGAGCTGTCCCAAGATAGTGTGCATGACCACAATTTGTCTATTATTTCCATTTTTGTTTACCCTGTCTTCTTTCTTCATATTGATTCCTGTTCTTTATTGTCTCATTCTCATATATATTGTGTGTTTGCATATTGATATACCCCATGTGGTAGGCCACCATATTAAATGAGACTTTTTGTACCATGTGTATCCTGTTTATTCATAGGGGACATTCTCATTACTTTCTTGCAGCGTGTGTTGTATGACCACCGATCCAATATTGTATTGTCATTTTTTAGTACAAGTTTTTACTGTATTTTCAATAAAGTATATTAATTTTTTCCATATTTGGCCTCATTGTTTTTGGTGAGAATATGTTATAGTGGCCTATGGTACTATTATTATCTAGATAGTTCTTTGGTTAACAAAGGAAATAAGCAGTTCCTCTTGTAGTGGGACCACGTAAGGGGAGGAGATAACAATTACTTCTTGTGGTAGGGGGAGGAGAGAACAAATACTTATAGTGGTTGAACCATGTAAGGGAAGGAGATAAAGCATGGTTCTTGTGGTAGGACCATGTAAGAGGGAGGAGAGAACAAATACTTATCGTGGTTGAACCATGTAAGGGAAGGAGATAAAGCATGGTTCTTGTGGTAGGACCATGTAAGAGGGAGGAGAGAACAAATACTTATCGTGGTTGAACCATGTAAGGGGAGGAGATAAAGCATGGTTCTTGTGGTAGGACCATATAAGAGGGAGGAGAGAACAAATACTTATCGTGGTTGAACCATGTAAGGGGAGGAGATAAAGCATGGTTCTTGTGGTAGGACCATATAAGAGGGAGGAGAGAACAAATACTTATCGTGGTTGAACCATGTAAGGGGAGGAGATAAAGCATGGTTCTTGTGGTAGGACCATGTAAGAGGGAGGAGAGAACAAATACTTATCGTGGTTGAACCATGTAAGGGAAGGAGATAAAGCATGGTTCTTGTGTTAGGACCATGTAAGAGGGAGGAGAGAACAAATACTTATCGTGGTTGAACCATGTAAGGGAAGGAGATAAAGCATGGTTCTTGTGGTAGGACCATGTAAGAGGGAGGAGAGAACAAATACTTATCGTGGTTGAACCATGTAAGGGGAGGAGATAAAGCATGGTTCTTGTGGTAGGACCATGTAAGAGGGAGGAGAGAACAAATACTTATCGTGGTTGAACCATGTAAGGGAAGGAGATAAAGCATGGTTCTTGTGGTAGGACCATGTAAGAGGGAGGAGAGAACAAATACTTATCGTGGTTGAACCATGTAAGGGGAAGAGATAAAGCATGGTTCTTGTGGCAGGACCATGTAATAGGGAGGAGAGAACAAATACTTATCGTGGTTGAACCATGTAAGGGGAAGAGATAAAGCATGGTTCTTGTGGCAGGACCATGTAAGAGGGAGGAGAGAACAAATACTTATCGTGGTTGAACCATGTAAGGGGAAGAGATAAAGCATGGTTCTTGTGGCAGGACCATGTAATAGGGAGGAGAGAACAAATACTTATCGTGGTTGAACCATGTAAGGGGAAGAGATAAAGCATGGTTCTTGTGGCAGGACCATGTAATAGGGAGGAGAGAACAAATACTTATCGTGGTTGAACCATGTAAGGGGAAGAGATAAAGCATGGTTCTTGTGGCAGGACCATGTAAGCAGAGTAAATAATGAGTACCTCTTGTAGGGAGACCATATTAGGGGAAGAAATAGTGAATATATTTTAGTTTTTACTTAACATAAACATGAAGGTTGGTGATATATCCGGTTGTGAGGGTCAAGGATGGGCAGATGTTTTACCAGCCGTCAGTCCCGGTGAGTTATGTCCTCTACTGATGCCCCCCCCCCCCAAATAAGGAAACAATTTATGGGACAGCAAAACAAAAAGCACTGGGGGGGGGGAGCACATTAATGAAGAACCTAAATTATTAACTCCTGTCCTGCTGAAAGATTTGTGAAACTATAGCTATGCATTGGAGGTTGGGGAGGCTCCACCTCAAGATCAGTGTTTCCCAACTAGAGTGCCTCCAGCAGTTGCAAAACTACAACTGCCAGCATGCCCGGACAGCCGAAGGCTGTCCCGGCATGCTGGCAGTTGTAGTTTTGCAACTGCTGGAGGCACCCTGGTTAGTAAACACTTCCCAAGATAAAGGCAAATAGAAGCTCATAGGGGTGTAGAACTACAAATCCCAGCACGATGTTCTAGATTTTTTTTATTTATTTATTTTTGCTAATACAGTGATTTGCATATGAGGAAACAAGTAATTTCTGATACCAGGTAAATGCAGATTAATTTATTTCTGAGCAGAACCTAGTACTAGGAGTCAAAATTCTGTGCCTCATTAGAAGGGGGATGACCGAAATCCAAAATCATTAATATATAGGAGATTACAGTTTATATCTAATGCGTGTTTAACCGTTTCAGGGACGTGCCACAGCAGAGACATAACAGGAAACGTCAATGTCTCTTCAAAGGACAATGAAGGGAAGATGCCTTACAGAGTAAGTACTTGGTCCTTTTTTTAGGGGGGTGTGAGGCAGTACAAGTGGTGTAGGGGGGCATCATGTGCGGAGCAATTTGGGCTATAGAATGTTGGCAACAAATAGATATAACAGAGACATTTCCTTTACTTTCTTATATACACAGACATTTAGATAGATACTGCATGTACTGTCTAATATATACAGACATATAGGTAAGTGCCGCATGTAAAATATATATATACACAGTATATATATATATATATATATATATATATATATATATATGCAGACACAACGGTATATGCCACATGTACTTTCTTATACAGTATATACAGACATATAGATATATGCCACATGTACACATGTACTAGCTCACATATACAGACATATTTGTATATGCTGCATATATAAAGACATATAGGCAAGTGCCACGTGTACTATAAATATAAGACATACAGACATATCAGTATATGGCACATGTACTTTCTCATATATACATATAGGTAAATGCCCCGTGTAAAATCTTATATACAACATATAGGTGAGTGCCACATGTACTATCTCATATATACAGACATATAGGTAAATGCCACATGTAAATATATATATATGTATATATATATATATATATATATATATAGATAGATAGATAGATAGATAGATAGATTTGTATCCTACCATGAGGAAATAAACACCTTTGTTCACGATTTCGGAGTGCTGCTGGACGCTTTTCTTTGCTTTGCATCAACACTGCTGCCAGTGACCCGGGCTGCGATTGGGCCTGCTTGCATCTGCTGCACCTCTACACCCTAGGGTGTGCTGCTCCTCCTTGCAAACAAAGATAGATAGATAGATATGCATAAATAAAGACATATTGGTATATGCCACATGCACATGTACTGTCTATATATGTATATATATATATATATGTATATATATATATATATATATATATATATATATATATATATATATATAGGTAAGTGCCACGTGTAATATCTTATCTATAACAACATAGCCATATAAGTAAATGTTGCAAGTATTGTCTCATATATACAGACATATAGGTAAATGCAACATGTACTATCTCATAAATTCAGACAAATCAGTAAATGCCAAATGACATTTCTCATACATAAAGACAAATAGGTAAGTGCCATGTGTAATATCTTACAAAGAAAAAGGTAAGTGCTGTATGTACTATATTCTCTATACAAAATATAGGTATATGCTGCATTTACTATCTCATATAGGATCACAGACATATAGGGAGATGCCACATGTTTCAATATATATATATATATAGAGAGAGAGAGAGAGAGAGAGAGAGAGAGAGACAGTGCCGCATGTACTATTTCATACATATAGACATATTGGTAGATGCCACATGTTTTAATATATAGATATATATATAGAGAGAGAGATAGTGCCGCATGTACTATCTCATATATAGAGACATATAGGTAAGTGCCACATGTTTTAATATATAGATATATATAGAGAGAGATCGTGCCGCATGTACTATCTCATATATAGAGACATATAGGTAGATGCCACATGTTTTAATATATAGATATATATATATAGAGAGAGAGAGAGAGAGAGAGAGAGAGATATAGTGCCGCATGTACTATCTTATATATAGAGACATATAGGTAGATGCCACATGTTTTAATATAAAGATATAGATATATATATTGAGAGAGATATATAGTGCCGCATGTACTATCTCATATATAGAGACATATAGGTAAGTGCCACATGTAATCTCTTATATATACAGACAAATTGGTATATGTCACATGTACTGTTTCTTCTATACATACATTTAGGCATAAGCTACATGCAGGGGCGGGAATATACACCCATAGCATTTCCTCTCAGATTTACATATATATATATATATATATATATATATCACTCTGAACCAGTCTGCCATCCCAGAGATATACTGATAGGACAGGGATAGATTTTAAAGGGAAATTCTCCATACTGTGCTATTCCCTAACATCACCCCCTACACACTACAAACATATGGGTAACAGTTATGTATCAAAATATATATATATTTTTTTAGAATTTTGCCCATTGAGACAAATGGTAAATTTTTGGTCAGAATCAGTATGTAGGGACCCAGCTGACTCCATATATCAGATACTTGGCAGAGAATCCCGACAATCCTCAGTGAATGGAAATGGCACAACTCCCCTTCACTGGAGTACGATTATATTATAACTCGTGGGATTTTAACCCATTTAACCCTTTCAGTTAGGGTTTGTATAATTTATTTCATAGGCCCATTTATTATGCTGTAGATTATCTTATATACTGCAGTGTGAGTTGGTGGGTATATTACCATTATACCCCAACTCACACTGCAGAAGTATGTACATTTTTCATAGACATTTTGATGACAATCTGCAAAATAATTAACATTTTGCACAAAAAAAAAAATAATAATAATAATAAAAAATATATATGTATATTGTTCAATGTTACAAAATGCATTGTAATACTTAAAGGATATATACAAAAATAAGTTACAAAAAAAAAAAGGTAATAAATTGATCATCCCATATCTTAAAGAAGTCTTTCTTGTAAATATGTAAATAATTTTTAATATACCGTAAATCTGTATAAGGATAATTATATAAGGGTATTATGTCAATTGTAATCTAGTAAGTTAACAATGTTACAATTTTTTGACATGTCAAAGGCCAAGTCAAGTGCTTTTTAGGTATTGATCAGTCTTGCCTAAAGAATATATATATATATATATATATATATATATATATATATATATATATAGTATTATATCTTTTTATCATTTTATAAGAACATTTAATTATTTTTCAGAAAAGAAAGGTTCAGCCCTCCTTTGATGTATAGAATATTATTGATCAGTATTTTCTAATACAGTGTTTCCCAACCTTTCTACTTTGGGGCACCATGTTTTTTTTATTTTTTTTATTTCCAGGCACCCCTCCCAAATAATTTCTACTAAACGTTCTACTTGTTAACTATTACAGTGCTGTGACAGTGATATGTAGTGACTCATATATAAAGTTTTCTTTGATCAGAGTTGATCACTTTCTCCTTTGTTCTCCATCCGGCCCAGACCACCATGACGACTTCTTTTGGCCACAAATCTCTGCAGAATCTTCCTGACAAACACCTTAGGCTCCGAACTGTTCCAGCACACTCCGGCCCTTTTGACCACCTATTAGGTTGCAAAAAACAGTAATAATTCTCCTGTTTGGTGTCACTTACAGTAAAGTTTGCAGGTAAGTGGGTTAGTGGGGGGGGGATAGGTCGGCTGGGGAGGAGTAGGTAGGTACCCCACTAGGTAGATAGGAAAACTATCTACTGTAGCAACCTAATTAGGTAGGTGTCCTCGGTATGTACTTTCACTTAATAAGCTGGTCCCCCCCAGTAGGTAGTTTCCACCAGTATGTAGCTTCCTCCAGTAGGTAGTTTGCCCCCTCTAGATAGAAACCACCTTAAAGTAATTTGCCCCCCTCCCCATAGGTTGGAGACCTGGAAAGTAACATATTCACCATCTCGGCACCCTTGCAGTCACTTCCATTTTCTCCCGCTTCTAGGTCACAGACAGCTTCTTCCTGCAGCCAATAGAGGCCGGGAGCGTCTCTACCTTTGGGACGTGCACTATGACATCACTCATTGTGCGTGTCCCAGAGGAAGAGACACAACCAGGCTCAAGGGCAGCATAGGACGCACTAGGACACCTGTGACAGTGCTAAGCCACAGGCATTCTAGTGTGTCTATTCGCCATTTTTCCCACCAGACTGCCATGGCACCCCTGGTGGGTTCTCATGGCACCCCGGTTTAGAACCACTGGCCTAATAGATAAATTGAGGTAACATTTTTACACAATAGGTAAGAAATATATAGTATTATATCAATTTCTAATCTTTTCATTAAAGGACATTGCAGTTTAATCAGATATGAAAGGTTGTGTCATCCAGTGCTTTAAGTATTGCTTAAGAAAATAAAATTGGTGTTGAGTCATGATGTAATAAATCTAATATATTTGTAGGGTACAAGCTAATACGTACATTATTGCACTATTATAAATTTACTGTAGACCAGTGTTCCCCAACCTGTGGCTCTCCAGCTGTTTCAAAACTACAACTTCCAGCATACCCTGACAGCTGACTGTTACCAGGGCACGCTGGGAGTTGTAGTTTTGCACCAGCTGGAGGGCCACAGTTTGAGGCAGACTGCGGTGGAAAGTTAGGTTAGGTAATATAATACATTCCATATTTTTCATGGTGGGTAAAAACCAAGCAGGAGGGTAAAAACAAAAGGAAAGAAGGAAAAAGATAAAAGCATCGTTTAATATAAAATATCTATAATTTTAATATTAATGTTTATATATATATATATATATATATATATATATATGTGTGTGTTATTTTTAGTTACATTTATTTTTCACTACGGTAAACTTTACTTAAAACAATTAATAATAACAGCCGTCCGTTAAAATTTTTATGACTGTAAGAATTTTTTTTAGATTCAGCAAATGTGTTTTTTTGTCAATAAAAGGTTAATACAAAAATCCTCACATAAAAAAAAACCCTGTAAAATATTGTCCGTGCATTAGAAGATCTGCACTGTCATTACCCAAGGCCTAACAGGGAACTTTTTGTGAGGCCGAACGTATCGCTTCATAATTGTTTAACACTCGTATATCTCACTATTTATAGTAATAATAATGTAGTCATCGGAATAAATTGAAAATATTTTTAACCCCTTGGTCACAGAGATAATGTCACTTACAGCTTTTATACTTAAATAACAAAAAGAGTTGTTTTGCAATGACCCCTGATTTCGGGGCAATAATGCCAAGATGCAGTATTTTTTTATTATTCGACAATGTAAATGAAATGTAAAAAATATATATATTGATTAAAAAAATTGGACAGAATCCTAAATCTCCACACAGTATAGATTCTTTAATTCTGGAAACAACATAAGTCTAGATAGGAAATTCCTATTAGTCATTGAACCTTTTTCTAATGAAATGTTAATTTATAAACATCGACAAAAACATTTAGGGGTCATGAAGTGACGGGATATATGACGGTATTTTATGAAACTGCAGATGATGTTATACGTCCATCTCTTTAGGTGTCTTACATAATTTTTAATGGTCTATGGATAGTTAATTTTTTTTTTATTTTTTTTTTATGTCATCCGGACTGACACAAACAAAACTATTTTGACCCCATATATGCTGCATGTAAAAATGTCATTTTTTTTTTATACCTTCTCAAGTCACAGTAGATGTGAGATTAGATCCAAAGAGGATAACATGGGGGAAGTCTATATACTAATATAAATATATACATATATATATATATATATACATATATAAATATATATATATATATATATATATATATATATATATAGCTATTTATCTGTCTGTCTACCTATTATATAGTAAACGTTTACAATAAAATAAGTCATATATTGATATCTATATCTGCATCTACATATATATAATATATATATGTATGTATTTAGATTTTATATATGTATAGATTTTATAGATATTTGTAAAAAGTTATATAATAGAAAACCCTATCACTTATGTGGCCTAAACTACTAGGGAAAATTTCTTTTTTTTTTTTTTCTTCTAGTAATAAACTTTTTTTATTAGTAATAAACTTACAGTATTTTTCAACTCTTCATATTCATCAGTGATGCCCACTATGTTGCCTGATATAAGAACATTTCCTTATAGACTACATATAATCTACATTCCTATTAATCCTCATTCTAGAGCTCTTTACATTGGGGCTATAGGGGATCTATTTCTTGTAAATTATAATAAAAATGCAAAAAAAAAAAATTATATCATTTTTATATTTTAAATACATAAATATGTAGACATATAGGTAGTTGTAATTTTTTTAGACATTCAAAGTTCTATAAGAATGTATGAGGATTTTTTTTGCTTTGTAGCATTTCTTTGTTTTTTTATTATCTCATTTACATGATCATTTGACATATGTGTCCAATAATATATATATATATATATATATATATATATATATATATACACATATACAGGACGCATATTAAATTTCAGCGTAGTAAGAAAAATGAGTCCTATGTGGGTTCTTATAGGAAAACATACAAAATACTATTTCGGCCTATTCAGTACTCTTTAATCCTGTCTTGTCAAACCATTAATTAAAATTTTTGTCACCTTTGTATATTACAATAAAGTTGTTTTTACGTGTTTTTTTTTAACCGCTATCTTTGTTTCTCACTCTGATGACTTATGATTGTGAGTTTGTGACCTATGAGTAATGTTCCCATATATGTTTTTTTTATGGCAGGGTTCTATGACCTTGTATTTTTAAATTGTGGTGAATACAGTCATTGTTATATGGTTTGCCTTGGTTTTGGTTAAATATTGAACATACATCTGTTTAACTCTAATGGATTGGGGTTTTTTTTTGGGGGGGGGGGGGGGGGTTAATCTCTTATATCTTAGTGACCTACGGTTGACATATCCATAAGTGTTTATTAAATAAGCTTTATGACTTATTTTTTTTTTTTGTGATGGATGCATTTATTGTTATATGTTTTGCTTTAGTTTCTGTTATGCTTATAAAAAGGGGTTGCATTTGACATAAGATGATGTGCATTTGGCATGATAGGTCATGCCGATCACATATTAGTAGTAAAATCATGGGGAAAAAAAATGCTGGAATTTGCTATCTAAATTTGGAAATGGGTGTGTGTGTGTGGGGGGGGGGGGGATGTTATCCCTCGACTGTTACGTGTTTAACGAATGATGGTATCAGTTCCTAGTTCTTAAAATATTCTATATAGATGTTGGTGCCTGCTTGTTAGACAACCGTATGTATGTACGAAAGAAAAATGCAGCAATGGTAGAAGGAATATTTTAATTTGTGTATTTTTTTTTTAATTAGGTAGCTATGATTTTATACATAATTTGTAGCACTGCAAATTTTATAAGAATATTTTAGGCCTCAGTAAATCCCCTGTCCAGCAACAATAAGATATATATATATATATATATATATATATATATATATATATATACGATATTTTACCTACATATACAATACTGTCAGTTTACGATAATAAAAAACTCTAGCAAAAAAAATGTACATTGGCCTAAAATTTTCATAGGACAGTCCAAACCTATAAATGTTCATTAGGCGGGTTGTTACGAAATAGAAATGTTATTTTCGGGGGTATTAAAATTGAAACAAACTGTATATGATTATATATAAGAACAGAATGTAAGCACAGGCATTTTTTCTATGTTCTGGGCAAAATTCTCTAATATTTCAGGTCAGAACTTTTTATATTTGTCTGAGAAATGCTATACATATATATATATATATATATATATATATATATATGTATGTGTGTGTACCATGTCAACTGTAATGCCAAATGTAAAATGGATATGTAAAACACAGTAATAAAAAAATATATAGATACATATGTGTGTGTGTGTGTGTATATATATATATATATATATATATATACGGTATATAATATGTATATAAAATATAATATACAGTAAAATCTCTTTAAGGCCATGGTCACACACCGTAAAACATTGACGTAATTTATTTTACAGCAGTTTTTTTTTTTTTACAGTGTGTGAACATGGCCTAACACGACCATCCAAAGTTGCATTGTACAGAGGTCTTTGGGGAGGAGGGGGGGGGGTGTTCTTCTCAAACAATGTAGACAATATACAACATATTTGGTAATACAGAAAATCTGTCTGGGTGGTCTTCTCAAGAAAGTGGTCTATTGGAAAGGTTTCACTTTATATGCTTAATAAAAAAATATCTACGGTACTAAAAATATTTTTAAAATCCTATAGAAGTCAAATAAAATATTTAAAAAAATATAGATAGAATACATGGTTAATAAAAAATATATTAAATATAAAAAAAATGTAATCTAAATGAAGAAAACATAACAAAATATCTGTATATAAAATGTAGTATGCATATACATATAAAATAATATATTTTATATATTATCGATAATCTAAAAATATAATAGATAAATATACCGTATATATGCATGTATAAAATATACAAAAAAATTAAATAATTAAAAACTTATAAAACTGATAAAAATGTGTATAGAAATTCCTAAAACAAATAAAAAAACAACGCAGAAACCTTTAACATATTCACTGTTGTATGAGGGAAATCACCATTATTTCTATATGCGATAAGGCCTATATTGGCGTGGCGTGTTACATGTAATTGTTTTGTTATCGATAGAAAGCATTAAGGAGAAAAAAAAAAACAAGAGAAAGTAATATGCGACGGGTCTACCTTTGCTGCACTTATATGTAGGTCGCGTGTGCCTGTGTTTATACATAGTAACATTAATTCCGATTGGTTGAGTAGAATCTGCTGGCCTTTTTTCACTGAAAAAAAAACAACTAATTTGCATAGTTGTATGGAAAAAAAGGAAATTTTTTATAAAATTGTTTGGGGCTACAAATGAGTATGTGGGGACGTAACATTTTCAGTTTTTGTTTATTTGAGGTGAGTTGGACCAAAAAAAAAAAAATCTGGAGGTATTAATGTACATTTTAAGTCTTTATGCGCCGATTGGATCATGACCATGTAATGTATAGGCCTATATATATATATATATATATATATATATATATATATATATATATATATATAGTGTATTTAGGTATAGAAATATCTGAATAACTTGATTTTACAGAAAAAAAAATTTTTGGAAGAATTTTTTTTTTTTACTTTTACTAACTATGGACCTTAGGATCATGATATTTGGTAATTTAAGAGATCATCCTTGTGGTCAGTGTTGTCTCAGCCCATATAACCCTTTCTGTCAATTTTTCCTGATTTTTGATACTCTCCATTTCGTCCAAATACCACAATTAACAATATTCTATTTATTTATTTATTTTTATTAATACTTAGTGTAAAATTTTTAAAAATCCACTTTTAAAGCATTAGGTAAATCAGGGTTCTTGCCACCTGTTTTTTGGGGAGGAAATTTTTTTTGCACAAAACAGGATAAAACACAAAAATGATGCAGATTCTTTTTTTTCTGTCCTGTTTACAAACAGGATGAAGATTTTTTTCATGGTGACACAATGCAACACGATTCTATTGCACGGCATTCTGTTGCATCCTGTCTTAAAGGGGCCTTTTTGTTGTTGCAATCTTGAAAAGAAAAACAGTAATAACAGGATACCAAAAATGTGGTGTGAATAAGGGTCTAACTGATTGTCCTCTTTGTTATAAAAAGGAAGCGTAAAATTGAACCCATTTAAAACCCCCCTGCCAGCATTTTTATATGAGTTTTTTTATTTTTTTATTTAGACTACACACTAGTTCACACTTTCGTGTCTTCCAGTAGAATTATTATCCGAATATATTGGGGGTATATATTTATATATATATATATATATATATATATATATGTTTTTATTTTATTTTTATTTTTTACATAAAACAACATAAGATTCATAAATAATTATAATATTACAGCTTTATCATTGCCATCAACATAGTAAGACCTGACCTAACCATGATAGATATACAAGGGCAGGAGAGGGAATGAAGAGGTTAAAAAATGTGCAGAACCATTTGCATGCTGGGAGCTGTAGGAACAAGGAATGATGGGATATATTCTTGCAGTGCATCACCCTTCTCCTCCTCCTCCTCTCGTTGGGATGGCACTGCTGTGTGGATGCTGCAGCAGAAGACAATAGAAGACGAGGTTGGCAGCTTCTTCATCTTTCTGCTTTGCTTTTTGTGCTAAATGAACTAAAAGAAGAGGACATGAGGAGCGAGGCTGCCCGAGGTATATCAGGTAATGCTGCACTTAAAGGAGCATTTAGGCTATTGTTAAATTTCACTGATTTTCTTTACCTTGAGACATTCAAAGCTGGAGAGATTTTTCTGTTGTTTGTTTTATGATTTTTTGGGCTACAACAAAGGAAACTTATAGACAGTATATAATGTGCTTGAATGGGGTCCTGGTGACCCCTTATGACCTTCATATATTTGTCAGATCATTGACTGGAGAGGGGGTGGGGGCAGAATTTGGAAATTGTCTTTAATTAATCTGTCCTAGTGTACTGTATGTGCAGCACCATGTTGGTGTTAATTCAGGTATACTTAGGATAAAATACTCTTCATATATTAAAAGTATCATTTATTGTGGCCCCTAGCTGGGTAATAGGGCCCTACACCAAGCCGTAAGACTGATCGCTATCCTGTTCATTCATGGGGGTGTCCAAAATCAATGAATTGTAATTTGGACCATGTTAGTTAAGAAAATGCAATGGTTATACCGGCTGTACATATATAATTATATACAGTATATACCCAGGTTATACCAGCATGGTCCATATCACTATATACAGGAGATATATAACTTATACCAGCTGTACATATATATTATATACAGTATATACCCAGGTTATACCAGCATGGTCCATATCACTATATACAGGAGATATATAATTTATACCAGCTGTACATATATAATTATATACAGTATATACCCAGGTTATACCAGCATGGTCCATGTCACTATACACAGGAGATATATAACTTATACCAGCTGTACATATATATTATATCCAGTATATACCAGGTTATACCAGCATGGTCCATATCACTATATACAGGAGATATATAACTTATACCAGCTGTATATATATATATCATTATATACAGTATATACCCAGGTTATACCAGCATGGTCCATATCACTATATACAGGAGATATAACTTATACAAGCTGTACATATAAATTATATACAGTATATACCAGGTTATACCAGCATGGTCCATATCACTATATACAGGAGATATAACTTATACCAGCTGTACATATATAATTATATACAGTATATACCAGGTTACACCAGCATGGTCCATATCACTATATACAGGAGATATATAACTTATACCAGCTGTACATATATAATTATATACAGTATATACCCAGGTTACACCAGCATGGTCCATATCACTATATACAGGAGATATATAACTTATACCAGCTGTACATATATAATTATATAGAGTATACACCTAAGATATACCAGCATGGTCCATATTACTATATACAGGAGATATATAACTTATACCAGCTGTACATATATAATTATATACAGTATATACCAGGTTATACCAGCATGGTCCATATCACTATATACAGGAGATATATAACTTATACCAGCTGTACATATATAATTATATAGAGTATACACCTAAGTTATACCAGCATGGTCCATATTACTATATACAGGAGATATATAACTTATACCAGCTGTACATATATATTATATACAGTATATACCAGGTTATACCAGCATGGTCCATATCACTATATACATGTAACAGGGTTTTGGGAGTGTCCACCTATATCCCTGTGGTCCCTTACCCTTGTTATCTCTCTCAGCGCTTGGAATTTTAATCCTGGGTTTACACTACCTGGGAGATAGGGTACATATCTATAGTACTGCCTTCTCCCAACTGATGATCCAGGGTATGGCTGTGGGGTCCCATTGGAAACATCTTTAAGAAAATAATACAAAGCTAAACTAGAAACTAACTTTGTATTCCATAAATGAGAACAACCATGCATCACATAACAAACAGTGAGGTATAGTATAGCACAAAATCAGACAAAAGCTATATGTATATAGGTCTTATACACCCACAAGTACACTTGCAGCCCACCCTAATCTTCGCCCTAGTGGCCGCTGGGTACCTTCAGTTGGTGCATATTAAATAAATGGGGCACATACAAAGTCCTGCTCCACAGTGTTACTTGGAATAGACTGAAACTCTCCAAATGACTGAAAATCATTTGGAGAGTTTCAGTTTTTTTTTATTGGTATGTAAGTTCAGGATACCCTGTTGTTGGACGGAGAAAATAGGCTTCAGGCTCAGTGGCATTGCTAGGGTTGGTTTCACCCAGTGCGGTAGAAAATAGTGTCACCCCATACACCCCCTTCAAAGTAATTTTTTAGCCTGTTGTGACAGATGCCAGTGGTGTAGTGGTTGGAGAAATGTATTTCCAGTAAAATAATCAATTATAACATTTGCCAAGTAAGGGGAAAGCGTTTAAGACGTTTTTACCATGTAAAACTACCGGTCCCAGTATGATGTAATCAGTGGTAAGAGGTATACTGGGAGTTGTTGTTTCAACCATCATTACTGCAGAACATACAAGTGACTACAGCTCTGATGGGACATAGTGAGAAAAATATACAATATCAGTGACTACAGGTGACGTCTTCTCTAAAATCTTTCCTTACCTAATTCAGATGGTGCATACCACCATGACTTGTTCCAGCTAAATCTTCTTTGCAGAATATGACATCCAGATTGCATTGACTCCTCACTATGTCAGCAGATTCTGATTCTCTATATGAAAACAATAATTAATATAATACTGCCACACACTGTACCCTCTAAGTATAACCCTGCCACACACTGTACCCTCTGAACATAATACTACACACTGTGCCCTCTAAATATAACCTTGCCCTACAGTGCACCCTCTGAATACATAAACAAAACATACTGTTGACCTTAAAAATGGTACCACCCCAGAAATTCCTTAGAACATACACCCTACCTCTAGAATGTAAAACCCTCACATATATTAAGAACGCCCTGTCCTGTATCCCCAAGTGGTAATAATGCCCCATGTGCCCCCAAGTTGTAATAATGCCCCCTGTCCTGTGCCTCCCACATATAATAATTAAGGATGTTCCGATACAGATACTAGTATCGGTATCGGGGCCGATACTCGGCATTTGCATGGTATCGGGGACTCGTTTATTGTCCCTGATACCATGTCTGATACCTGCTGCTGTGCGGCCCGGCTCCTCTGTCCAGTTCTCCCGGTCATGGCGTTCCATGGAGGAACATGTGACACACACGTAACTCCATCTCCTCCCCTGCGCCCAGCGTAACGCTACGAAGGAAGCAGAGTGACGTGTATGTCACATGCTCCTCCATGGAACACCATGATGCGATCGGGAGAACAGGACAGCGGAGCGGCAACACCCGAGGACAAGAGGAGGGACTACTGTCTACAAGGGGGGACCTGCTGTCTACAAGGGGGACAAGAGGGAGCGCTGTCTACAAGGGGGGGCTGCTGTCTACAAGGGGACAAGAGGGGGCACTGTCTACAAGGGGGGTTGCGGTCTACGGGGGGGGCTGCGGTCTACAGGGGGCTGCTACTAATGTCTGCAACTATTTATACTACCTACAAGGGGATACCACCTACTATTAAAGGCAATCTTACAGCAGAGTCACCTGCACTAACTTGAATTTATATGTAGATAGTGCAGGTGACCTGGTTTCTACCGCTGCTCACCATGTGAACTTCAGCGCAATCGCCTGTTCTGTCCAATGGAGAAGAGAGGAATCTTGGCTCATACTACAGCAGCCGCCTCTGTGGTGCCTTGGTGGGGTATGTAGGGTAGTTGGGGTGTTGCTGTTCTACATTATAAAGGGCGCTGTTAACTCTTGTCACTCGTGACGCCAGGGTGCGGGTTAAATACTGTAATGTTGCTAGGGCCTATCGCCACCCTTCCCAAGAGTGATAGGTGAGTGCGAAATAATCGGATTGTCCACAACCACTGTCAACTGAAAACTTGCAGGAACTTTTACTGAAGCTTTTCTGAAGCAGGCAATAGTAATAACAGTCCAGATAACAAAGTCTATTTGTAGTTGAGCAGAGATTGACAGTTGGTTGAGATCAGATAAGCTCAATTTAGCTTTAGGAAGATTCCGTTGCATAGATCCGCTGGATTTAGGGGTGCGTTTAGGTCCAGTGATCTTGCGGAGAGTAGCGGGGAATTATATCTATATAACCGCTGTGGTATAGGCCGAGGCCGCAAGGCTTTGGCCTAGTAAACATACTTGAAAGTTGCGGAGGTCCTACCTCATTCAGAGTTAGCAACCCAAGAGAGCAATGATGCTGCTTGCTTGGCAGCGCAGGAACAAGAGAGAGAATAACGGCCGTGGCTCCCTTATATGGGCAGGGGCTGAGCCGTTTTGGATTGGTCCAAAACAACTGTCCCTCACCGTTACACGGCATTATGGGAAACCACCTAAGGTCCTTCAACATATCATAGAGTTCTGAACCAAGTCACATGACCCACAGGTCCTGCGACGCTAAACAAGTGAGTAACACAATATACATATTTACAATGATAATATTTATAAATATCAAGTTACTAAGGGGTGACTAGGGGCTAACTAGGGGAGCGGACCCCGACAGTCCTAGGGACTCTGACTTTGGGGACCCCCCTAACCAAGGCACAGTATGAAATACGGTGCCGGGACACCACACCTCCATTGTACACAACAAGGAACCCACACTTA
Source organism: Hyla sarda (assembly GCF_029499605.1). Taxonomy (NCBI): domain Eukaryota; kingdom Metazoa; phylum Chordata; class Amphibia; order Anura; family Hylidae; genus Hyla; species Hyla sarda. The sequence continues at coordinate 292,045,072 of NC_079194.1, forward strand.
CGGTAAACAGCCACAGAAACCGTGTCACCCTGGTGTCATATTCCCTTTAAAATATAAATACTCGTACTTGTTATTGGCGAGTACTAGAATTAAAGTATCAGTACTTGTACTCGGTCTTAAAAAAATGGTATCGAGACATCCCTAATAATAATAATGCCCCCTGTTGTGTGCCCTCCCCACATGTAATGATGCCCCTGTCCTGTGGCCCCCACATATAATAATAATACCCCCTGTCCTATGCCCCCAAATTGTAATAATGCCCTGTCCTTCCTCCCCATATAACGCTAATGCTGACTGTCACATGCCCCTCACATCTAATGCCTCCTGTCCTGTGCCCCCCAAGTTGCAATAATGTCTCCTGTGCCACCCAAATGGTAATAGTACCCCAAACATTATAGGTAGCTCTCTCTCTCTTCTCATGCCTGCAGCGCATAAGCTGCTGGGAACGGGATCTCCAGGCAGGTGCAATGACATCACGTCTGCAGCATGTGAGCTGACAGCTCCTGCTCCACCATTTTAATGTACTCCATGTGCGGACTGGGAGGCAGTGAAAATGTGAATTTTATACAGTATATACCCAGGTTATACCAGCATGGTCCATATCACTATATACAGGAGATATATAACTTTTCTGAAAATCTGAAATTGCCCTTTCCTGGAGTCCGTAGGCAGCACACAAATCATTGATCTGGAGCAGAAGAGGATAATCTAGCAATAAAATCTTGGAGACAAGTGATTAATCAAATAACACCTAGCACCTGATGTAAGACTGACACAAAAAACTCCACATACGTATAGTATTCAGCATTATAAGGTTTCAGGGGGGTGGCTGGTATATTCGGTCTGTGGACTCCAGGAAATGAAAATTTTAGGTTAGATACATTCTCTACTTCCTGGCCATCCTATTGCAGTACACAAATATGACATGCAAAGCAATAAGAATTACAAATAAGGGGTAAATTACTGGCTACTAGCTCCTTGAATTAGGCTCCAGCCAAAGGCCAATATTTCAGATGCTGCGACATCCAGTCATTTGTATCTAATGAAAGTCATGGGAGAGGACAGCTTTGCAAATCTGGTCCATGGGCACATAGTACTTTACTGCCTGTGCTGTGGTGGTTGACTGTATATAGAGAGAGTTCTCAACAAGACATGTGACACCTTCTAGGAAGTATGAATGCTTATCTGGCGAGGGAAGACTTACTAGCCTTCTTCCCTTTATTGGGCCCTTGAAACTGAATAAAGAAACCTTCTCACAACAGCTCTCTTGGTGTCCAGAAGGTGCATATTCTCCTGCTATGGCCATGTTAGAACAGGGGGATCAATTTCTTGGTTCAAACTCAACATGGATGATACCTCTGGAAGAAACTCTGGCATTGTTCTGCGCACTACTGCGTCTAAAAGAAGCCTTAGGTAGGGCTCTTTACAAGACAAGGCCTGTAATTTCCTTACTGGCCTGCAGATGTCACAGCCACAAGCAACAAGGTCATGAAAGAAATTTCAATGAGGTAGACATTACCTCATGGGTTAAAATGACTGCTCATATAGCTTTCTCAGCACCAGAGAAAGGTCCCATGATGGCACTGGTTGATGATAACTGGGCTTAGTTTGTTTACAGCTTTAAGAAACCTTGTCACCAAGGGGACACCTGCAAATACTCCCACCAATTGTGCATTGATGGCCATAGCTTGAATTTCATTATGTTTTAGGCCTTTCTCAAAAACCTTAGTGCAACTGTGACAAGGAGTGACCCTCTCTAAGAAATTTGCCATTTTTCGAGCACCTGGCCTAGTACAGACTCTGGATTAAACCTTCAAGGTGGATGGTTTCGTGGAGGCCAGCAAGGACTTCACTACTTCCTGGGAAAGACCTTGACACATGAAAGATGAACATTCATGTTCCAGGCTGTCAGATTAAGTCTGGCTATGTTAGGGTAAAGTATTTCTGTTTGGAGATGAAGATCTTTGGATGGAGGGAGTAGCATGAGGTCTTTGCTAGATAACTCCAGCACAAGTGGAAATCCGGCCCACCAGTGCCATAAGGGCAAGATGGTGATCCCCTCACCCTCTCGCCACTAAGTGACAGGCCGTCCATGACCGCTGGGTGATCTGACCTCACCAGGGATCAGAAACTGACTAGCCTGAAATTCTGGAAACTTGCCATTACATCTAGAGATAGAAGAACCTACTTGTCTATTATCGTTGAGAAGATTTGGGAATGTAACTCCCATTCTCCTGGTAGAATGGTGTTCCTGCTCACACATTCCGCTGTGACATTCGTAGAGCTTTTGATGTGTACCCCTAAGATGGAGAGGAAGTTGTTGTCCACCCAAACCAATATCTGGGAGTATTCTTGTTTCTCCCGGCTTGTTTGGTAACTGCCTTGGGGTGTTGTGTAGGTGGGGTATTGCTGTGTTGGTATATGAGGGGTTAATTTAACCCTTGTCACTCGTGGTATTTGCGGTACATCCATTAACAGCAACAGTCTTATTAACAAAGTCTCTATTCAGCACGGCAGTGATTGACAGATGCTGAGGACCATTGAGTTATCCAGAAATTATTAGAATTAGGATTGATGCAGAGATCTGTCCGGATTTAGGGGAGTATTTAGGTCTGGTGATCTTGCGGAGTTAACAGGAATTGAGGTAACTCACAAGGCTTAGGCCTAGTCACTGCTGATGACAGCTGTGCAGATCCGTCCTCATCAGCAGTGCAGGAACAAGAGAGAGATAAATGGCCGCTGCTCCCTTATATGGGCAGGGGCAGGGCCATTTTGGATTGGTCCAATGTCAGATGTCAGAAAACCATAGAGTTCTGCAACGCATCACGTGACCCGCAGGTCCTGCGACACTGCAACAAGGTAAGTATACATTATATACATATTTACACTTAGAATTTGAATAATTTTAACTACTAAAGGGGTGACTAGGGGCTAACTATAAATGAGGACCCCACGGCCACCGATACCTAGGGACTCTGACTTTGGGGACCTCACCACAAGGCAACGGATGCAATCCGGTACCGGGACACCACACTTGTTCAAATAGTTGACTGATGACAGGTTGTCTGTTGGAATCTGGAGTGGTCTGAGCAAGAGTAGAGGCCTGAAGTGAACTAATGCTTTACTGATTGCTTTTAGCTGCTTGAGGTTGGAAGATATCTTTGTGCCCTTTGGAGACCACTTCTTCTGTACCCAGGAGCCTGAGGCATCCATGGTGAGGACTAAGAGCTAAGGCAGGAGAGATTTGCCCCGTAGAAAACGTGTTGGTTCCAACCACCAGTTGATATCTGTCTTGACTCTGTGTGGTATGCTGATAGATTAGTTCAGGCCCTCTTGTCATCAGTTCCAACAGTGCAGAATGTGGCCTTGAAGAATTCTGCCATGGGCTCTTGCCCATGGAACTGCCTCTATAGCTGATTTAAGTGACCCTAGAATTTTTATGGGGTGTCTGTGGTACAAGAGTTAAGGGACGTGAACATATGAGGAATCTCCTGAATCTTCAGGACCCAATCCCTGGATAGCAGGAGTGTTACGCCTAGCGCTCCGGGTCCCCGCTCCTCCCCGGAGCGCTCACGGCGTCTCTCTCCCCGCAGCGCCCCGGTCAGTCCCGCTGACCGGGAGCGCTGCACTGTCATGGCCGTTGGGGATGCGATTCGCACAGCGGGACGCGCCCGCTCGCGAATCGCATCCCAGGTCACTTACCCGTCCCGGTCCCCTGCTGTCATGTGCTGGCGCGCGCGGCTCCGCTCTCTAGGGCGCGCGCGCGCCAGCTCTCTGAGACTTAAAGGGCCAGTGCACCAATGATTGGTGCCTGGCCCAATTAGCTTAATTGGCTCCCACCTGCTCCCAGACTATATCTGCTCACTGCCCCTGCACTCCCTTGCCGGATCTTGTTGCCTTGTGCCAGTGAAAGCGTTTAGTGTTGTCCAAAGCCTGTGTTACCTGAACTTCTGCTATCCATCTTGACTACGAACCTTGCCGCCTGCCCCGACCTTCTGCTACGTCTGACCTTGCCTCTGCCTAGTCCTTCTGTCCCACGCCTTCTCAGCAGTCAGCGAGGTTGAGCCGTTGCTAGTGGATACGACCTGGTTGCTACTGCCGCAGCAAGACCATCCCGCTTTGCGGCGGGCTCTGGTGAACACCAGTAGCCTCTTAGAACCGGTCCACTAGCACGGTCCACGCCAATCCCTCGTTGACACAGAGGATCCACTACCTGTGAGCCAAACCGTGTCAGTAGATCCGGCCATGGATCCCGCTGAGGTGCCGCTGCCAAGTCTCGCTGACCTTCCCACGGTGGTCGCTCAGCAATCGCAGCAGATTGCCCAACAAGGACAGCAGCTGTCGCAGTTGACCGCCATGTTACAGCAACTTCTGCCTCTGCTACAGCAGCAACCATCTCCTCCACCTCCTCCACAGCGAGTGGCCGCTCCTAGCCTCCGCTTGTCCCTGCCGGACAAATTTGATGGGGACTCTAAACTCTGCCGTGGATTTTTGTCTCAGTGTTCCCTGCATATGGAGATGTTGTCGGACTTGTTTCCTACAGAACGGTCTAAGGTGGCGTTCGTAGTAAGCCTTCTTTCAGGAAAGGCCTTGTCTTGGGCCACACTGCTCTGGGACCGCAATGATCCTGCCACAGCCACAGTCCAGTCCTTCTTCGCTGAAGTCCGGAGTGTCTTCGAGGAGCCAGCCCGAGCTTCTTCTGCCGAGACTGCCCTGTTGAACCTGGTCCAGGGTAATTCTTCAGTGGGCGAGTACGCCATCCAATTTCGTACTCTTGCTTCCGAGTTATCATGGAATAACGAGGCTCTCTGCGCGACCTTTAAAAAAGGCCTATCCAGTCGCATCAAGGATGTGCTGGCCGCACGAGAGATTCCTGCCAACCTGCAAGAACTCATCCATTTGGCCACCCGCATTGACATGCGTTTTTCTGAGCGACACCAAGAGCTCCGCCAGGAAAAAGACTTAGATCTCTGGGCACCTCTCCCACAGTATCCGTTGCAATCTACGCCTGGGCCTCCCGCCGAGGAGGCCATGTAAGTGGATCGGTCTCGCCTGACCCAGGAAGAGAGGAATCGCCGTAGGGAAGAAAATCTCTGTCTTTACTGTGCCAGTGCCGAGCATTTCTTGGTGGATTGCCCTATCCGTCCTCCACGTCTGGGAAACGCACGCACGTACCCAGCTCACGTGGGTGTGGCATCTCTTGGTTCTAAGTCTGCTTCTCCACGTCTCACGGTGCCCGTGCGGATTTCTCCTTCAGCCAACTCCTCCCTCTCAGCCGTGGCCTGCTTGGACTCTGGTGCCTCTGGGAATTTTATTTTGGAGTCGTTTGTGAATAAATTCAGCATCCCGGTGACCCGTCTCGTCAAGCCGCTCTACATTTCCGCGGTCAACGGAGTCAAATTGGATTGCACCGTGCGTTACCGCACAGAACCCCTCCTGATGTCTATTGGACCCCACCACGAGAGGATTGAGTTATTCGTCCTTCCCAACTGTACCTCTGAGGTCCTCCTCGGTCTGCCATGGCTCCGGCTTCATTCTCCCACCCTTGATTGGACCACCGGGGAGATCAAGAACTGGGACTCTGCCTGCCATAGGAAGCGCCTCTCCCCCCCTCCCAGTCCCGTCAGGCAAGCCTCAGTGCCTCCTCATGGCCCCCGTCCTGGTGTCACACTGCCCCGTGCCAGGCTTCGCCCTCTGCCCTCCCTCCCCATTCCCACTCCTGCTGTACTGCCTGCCGTTGAGGAAACCCTCCATTCTTTCCCGGTGTCCTCATCCCAGGGGAGGCAGTTACCGGACAAAGAAAAGGGGAGACCTAAGGGGGGGGGTACTGTTACGCCTAGCGCTCCGGGTCCCCGCTCCTCCCCGGAGCGCTCACGGCGTCTCTCTCCCCGCAGCGCCCCGGTCAGTCCCGCTGACCGGGAGCGCTGCACTGTCATGGCCGTTGGGGATGCGATTCGCACAGCGGGACGCGCCCGCTCGCGAATCGCATCCCAGGTCACTTACCCGTCCCGGTCCCCTGCTGTCATGTGCTGGCGCGCGCGGCTCCGCTCTCTAGGGCGCGCACGCGCCAGCTCTCTGAGACTTAAAGGGCCAGTGCACCAATGATTGGTGCCTGGCCCAATTAGCTTAATTGGCTCCCACCTGCTCCCAGACTATATCTGCTCACTGCCCCTGCACTCCCTTGCCGGATCTTGTTGCCTTGTGCCAGTGAAAGCGTTTAGTGTTGTCCAAAGCCTGTGTTACCTGAACTTCTGCTATCCATCTTGACTACGAACCTTGCCGCCTGCCCCGACCTTCTGCTACGTCTGACCTTGCCTCTGCCTAGTCCTTCTGTCCCACGCCTTCTCAGCAGTCAGCGAGGTTGAGCCGTTGCTAGTGGATACGACCTGGTTGCTACTGCCGCAGCAAGACCATCCCGCTTTGCGGCGGGCTCTGGTGAACACCAGTAGCCTCTTAGAACCGGTCCACTAGCACGGTCCACGCCAATCCCTCGTTGACACAGAGGATCCACTACCTGTGAGCCGAACCGTGTCAAGGAGGAGCATGCTCTGGAAGTCTATGGTGAAATCTGGGTATGAATTTCTTGTAGATGGAGTCAGTTGAGATTTCCTGCGATTTATCAGGAACCTGTGAGACTGAAGGACATCTGAAGGAGCACAGACTTGGATAGTACTCTCAACAATCAGTTGTTCAAGTACACATCTCGTGAATCCCTTGCAATCTGACGACTGCTGCTGGAGGCACTACCACTTTGGTAAACACCCTTGGCGCTGGTGTTCTGCCAAAGGGGAGGCAGGTAAACTAAAAGTGATAGACTTGATGTTTATTCCTCCCTTGTATGCACAGAAACCTCCTGTGGACCTTCAGTACCAGGATGTGTAACTAGGTATCCTGCAGGTCTATAGATGCCTGATAGACTCCTTGCTGGATGTTGAGGACAACTAACTGGATCGAATCCATTTAGAATTTATTTTCACAAAGACAGGTCTATCAACAACTCAGGACTGCAAAAACAAGGGAATACGGTTATTTGCCTCTCTCCTGTGGTGGTAACTTCCTTGAGGGCATTTTTTTTTAAAGAAATTGACGAATATCAAGAGAAACAATCAGACAAAAACTTTTACTTATCATAAATCTTTTGGGGACATTTTTCTTAGCTCCATAGAATAGCCTCTACTTATGGTGTCAGGCACACCAAATCTTAACAAAAGCTTATGGCCTGGATCCCACTAGTAAAGGTTGGCGTCATTGTTCTGAGCATTTAGGGGTAAAAGGCTGTTTATTTGAAGCCTCCCCCCCACTCCCCTTAACCTGTCTTCTTCTATCCAGTTGGCGAAAGCTGCTTTGTCTTCTGGGTGAACCCCTGAATTGGCCTTAAAAGGACCTAAATGGTCTCTTCTTCTGCTGAAAAAAGGATGTTTATTTTTGCTCACTTGAATGGGCACTGTCAGATTCAAAACTTTTTTATATGTTGTACGTCTAGCAAAACATTAAACTTTATAATATACTTCATAAGAAAATGTTCTTTTCTTTTTATAGAAGTCATGGCTTATAAAATCATAGCTTTGTCCAAGCTGAAGCACAGACATGGACAAAGTCCAGTAAGTGAGGGTGGGCTAACACTCTCTGTGCTCTCTCCTGTCTGATAGGACTCCTCTGTGCTCTCTCCTGTCTGATAGAACTCCTCTGTGCTCTCTCCTGTCTGATAGCACTCCTCTGTGCTCTCTCCTGTCTGATAGGACTCCTCAATGCTCTCTCCTTTCTTATAGTATTCCTCTGTGCTCTCTCCTGTCTGATAGAACTCCTCTGTGCTCTCTCCTGTCTGATAGCACTCCTCTGTGCTCTCTCCTGTCTGATAGGACTCCTCTATGCTCTCTCCTTTCTTATAGTATTCCTCTGTGCTCTCTCCTGTCTGATAGGACTCCTCTGTGCTCTCCCCTGTCTGATGGCACTCCTCTGTGCTCTCTCCTGTCTGATGGCACTCCTCTGTGCTCTCTCCTGTTTGATAGGACTCCCCTGTGCTCTCTCCTGCCTGATAATACTCCTCTGTGCATTCTGCTGTCTGATAGCACTCCTCTGTGCTCTCTCCTGTCTGATAGTACTCCTCTGTGCTCTCTCCTGTCTGATAGGACTCCTCTGTGCTCTCTTCTGTCTGATAGTATTCCTCTGTGCTCTCTCCTATCTGATAGTACTCCTCTGTGCTCTCTCCTGTCTGATAGCACTGCTCTGTGCTCTCTCCTGTCTGATAGTATTCCTCTGTGCTCTCTCCTGTCTGATAGTACTTCTCTGTGCTCTCTTCTGTCTGATAGTACTCCTCTGTGCTCTCTCCTGTCTGATAGTATTCATCTGTGCTCTTTCCTGTCTGATGGCACTCCCCTGTGCTCTCTCCTGTGTGAAAGGACTCATCTGTGCTCTCTCCTGTCTGATAGGACTCCTCTGTGCTCTCTCCTGTGTAATAGAACTCCTCTGTGCTCTCTCCTGTCTGATAGGACTCCTCTGTGGTTTCTCATCTGATAGGACTCCTCTGTGCTCTCTTCTGTCTGACAGTACTCATCTGTGCTCTCTGCTGTCTGATAGCACTCCTCTGTGCTCTCCCCTGTTTGATAGGACTCATCTGTGCTCTCCACTGTTTGGTAGGACTCATCTGTGCTCTCTCCTGTCTGATAGAACTCCTCTCTCCTGTCTGATAGCACTCCTCTGTGCTCCTGTCTGATAGCACTCCTCTGTCCTCTTTCCTGTCTGATAGTACTCCTCTGTGCTCTCTCCTATCTGATAGCACACCTCTGTGCTCTGTCCTGGAGAGAGCACAGAGAAGTGCTATCAGACCGCAGAGAGCACAGAGGAGTCCTATCAGACAGGAGAGAGCACAGAGGAGTCCTATCAGACAGGAAAGAGCACAGAGGAGTACTATCAGACAGGAGAGAGCCAGAGGAGTACTATCAGACAGGAGAGAGCACAGAGGAGTGCTATCAGACAGGAGAGAGCACAGAGGAGTGCTATCAGACAGGAGAGAGCACAGATTAGTCCTATCAGACAGGGGAGAGCACAGAGTAGTGCTATCAGACAGGAGAGAGCACAGAGGAGTACTATCAGACAGGAGAGAGCACAGAGGAGTGCTATCAGACAGGAGAGAGCACAGAGTAGTGCTATCAGACAGGAGAGAGCACAGAGGAGCACTATCAGACAGGAGAGGGCACAGAGGAGTGCTATCAGACAGGAGAGAGCACAGAGGAGTGCTATCAGACAGGAGAGAGCACAGAGGAGTGCCATCAGACAGGAGAAAGCACAGAGGAGTGCTATCAGACAGGAGAGAGCACAGAGGAGTGCCATCAGACAGGAGAGAGCACAGAGGAGTGCCATCAGACAGGAGAGAGCACAGAGGAAAGCTATCAGAAAGGAGAGAGCACAGAGGAGTACTATCAGACAGGAGAGAGCACAGAGGAGTGCCAGACAGGAGAGAGCACAGAGAAGTGCTATCAGACAGGAGAGAGCACAGAGGAGTGCTATCAGACAGGAGAGAGCACAGAGGAGTGCTATCAGACAGGAGAGAGCACAGAGGAGTACTATCAGACAGGAGAGAGCACAGAGGAGTGCTATCAGACAGGAGAGAGCACAGAGGAGTACTATCAGACAGGAGAGAGCACAGAGGAGTGCCATCAGACAGGAGAGAGCACAGAGAAGTGCTATCAGACAGGAGAGAGCACAGAGGAGTGCTATCAGACAGGAGAGAGCACAGAGGAGTGCTATCAGACAGGAGAGAGCACAGAGGAGTGCCATCAGACAGGAGAGAGCACAGAGGAGTGCCATCAGACAGGAGAGATCACAGATGAGTGCTATCAGACAGGAGAGAGCACAGAGGAGTGCTATCAGACAGGAGAGAGCACAGAGGAGTGCTATCAGCCAGGAGAGAGCACAGAGGAGTGCTATCAGCCAGGAGAGAGCACAGAGGAGTGCTATCTGACAGGAAAGAGCACAGAGGAGTGCTATCAGACAGGAGAGAGCACAGAGGAGTGCTATCAGCCAGGCGAGAGCACAGAGGAGTGCTATCAGACAGGAGAGAGCACAGAGGAGTACTATCAGACAGGAGAGAGCACAGAGGAGTGCTATCAGACAGGAGAGAGCACAGAGGAGTGCTATCAGCCAGGAGAGAGCACAGAGGAGTGCTATCAGCCAGGAGAGAGCACAGAGGAGTGCTATAAGCCAGGAGAGAGCACAGAGGAGTGCTATCAGACAGGAGAGAGCACAGAGGAGTGCTAGCCCATCCTCACTTACTGGACTTTGTCCATGCCTGTGCTTTAGCTTGGACAAAGCCATGATTTTATAAGCCATGATTTCTATAAAAAGGAAATAAACATTTCTTATCAAGTATTTTAGAAAGGTTAATGTTTTGCCAAGATGTATAACATATAAAAAGTTTTTAAATCTGACAGTGCCCATTTAAGGATTTCAGGATCTCCTTTATCTGGGGTCTGAACAGAGAAGATGGAGGAAAGGGAATTGAGATTAAATTAGAAGGTAAATGTCCTGCCCATCATTTATCCATAAAGACCATCTTGTCGCACTTGACAATGAATGTATTTTTGGGCAGACTAGATGGGCCAAATGGTTCTTATCTGCCGACACATTCTATGTTTCTATGTTAATGTCACAGAGGAATTCTGAGGCAAATTTCATCACAGAGAGATTCTTCAGTAGTTCGTCAGGGGGTATCCCCTCTTAGATATCCAAGGTCTCCTTCACTGCCAATAAAAGATTCGGTATTTCATTGTGTATTATATAGGAGTTAAACATTATTCCCCACATTGACATCTGAAACCTTAGATGCGCTACTTTGTGAGACTACTTACACACTAGACAAGCACAAGGCCTCCAGGGATATACACTTAAAGGATGTCCTAAGCTTCTTTTTTTAAGAAGCACAGGCTGGGACAACGTCCAGGAAGTGAGGGCGGGACTAGCACTCCTCTGTGCTCACTCCTGTCCAATCAGACTGCAGCATGAATATAGAGAGGAGGTGGTTACAGAGCAGCCCGCAGTGATTGGATGAAGAGACTAGTGTTGAGCGGCATAGGCCATATTCGAATTCGCGAATATTCGCGAATATATGGACGAATATTCGTCATATATTCGCGAATATTCGCATTTTCGTTATATTCTCGTTTTATTTTCGCATATGCGAACATTCGCGTATGCGAAAATTAACATATGTGAAAATTAGCATATACAAAATTAACACTCGCGAAAATTTGCATATGCGAAAATTAGCGTGCGCTAATTTTCGCATATGCGAATATTTGCGCGCCAGTCTCACACAGTAGTATTACAGCCTTCTTTACACCACACAAGCTGGAAGCAGAGAGGGATGATCACTGTGATGTGTACTGTGAAGAAAAAAAAAAAAAAAAAAAACGAATATTCGTGATTACGAATATATAGCGCTATATTCGCGAAATTCGCGAATTTCGCGAATATGCGATATTCGCGAATAATATTCGAATTGCAAATATTCGCGAGCAACACTAGAAGAGACCCAGCACAGCACAACAGACTCAGGGAGGGAGTGCATGCATGGTGAGTGAGGGTTGGCTCAGTGCTTGCCTCAGACACGCCCCTTCCTGAGAAGTGGATGTCAGAATGAGTGAGAAGCAGAACAGAAGGACTTGTGAGCCAAATACAGAAGTTAGACACTTTAAAAAGATGTGTAGAACATCTGTATGACCTACTGGGTAACATATAGAAGCATTATTTTTTTCTGTGATATGACAAGTATGCTTTAAAGGTATTGCACTTCTGGTTCTTAAACCAGCTAAGGAATAGTGCATTTGGGTGGAGGCCTGAGGAGGTGTGGGGTAGAGCGACTTACAAGCTCACAACAGAACACGTCTCCCAAAATACCCCCAATAGAGCGACTGAGACTGAGACCTACACAGCAATGGAACTGTAGGTAATGAGCCATAGGTTTACATGGAGGGCACAGGTAAGGGACCGGTGAAACTCAATTATCACCCCAGGAACTAGACAAATGCCCGGTTTAGAGGCATAAACTTGTCATTGTAGTACCTAATCTTCATCCAAGAAGAGACAAAAATACATGTGGAGTGTTTTGTGCCAGTCTTACATCAGATGCTCAGGGGTGAGTAATTCATTCATTACTTGTCTCCAGGGGTCAAGTTCTGGGGAAAAAAGTCTGGGAACTCACCCAAGATTTCCACTCTATGACTGGTCCTGCAGGCTCATGCTAATGAGAACAGTGTTCCTGCTGCTGAAAAAGTGCAGGAACCCTGTTCCCATGCGTTGCTGCAGGACTTGATCCTTGCTTGTCTCTAGGATTCTATTGCCAGATAATCGTCTTCCATCCAGGTCACAGAGAATCCTTAGGACGACAAGGAAATATATTTATACACAGTATATACCTAAGTTATACCAGCATAGTACTATATACAGGAGATGTATAACTGATACCAGCTGTACATATATAATTATATACAGTATATACTAGGTTATACCAGCATGGTCCATATCACTATATACAGGAGATATATAACTTATACCAGCTGTACATATATAATTATATACAGTATATACCAGGTTATACCAGCATGGTCCATATCACTATATACAGGAGATATATAACTTATACCAGCTGTACATATATATTATATACAGTATATACCCAGGTTATACCAGCATGGTTCATATCACTATATACAGGAGATATATAACTGATACCAGCTGTACATATATAATTATATACAGTATATACTAGGTTATACCAGCATGATCCATATCACTATATACAGGAGATATATAACTTATACCAGCTGTACATATATATTATATACAGTATATACCCAGGTTATACCAGCATGGTCCATATCACTATATACAGGAGATATATAACTTATACCAGCTGTAGATATATAATTATATACAGTATATACTAGGTTATACCAGCATGGTCCATATCACTATATACAGGAGATATAACTTATACCAGTTGTACATATATAATTATATACAGTATATACCCAGGTTATACATGGTCCATATCACTATATACAGGAGATATATAACTTATACCAGTTGAACATATATAATTATATACAGTATATACCCAGGTTATACATGGTCCATATCACTATATACAGGAGATATATAACTTATACCAGTTGAACATATATATTATATACAGTATATACTAGGTTATACCAGCATGGTCCATATAACTATATACAGGAGATATATAACTTATACCAGCTGTATATATATATATATATATATCATTATATACAGTATATACCCAGGTTATACATGGTCCATATCACTATATACAGGAGATATATAACTTATACCAGTTGAACATATATAATTATATACAGTATATACCCAGGTTATACATGGTCCATATCACTATATACAGAAGATATATAACTTATACCAGTTGAACATATATATTATATACAGTATATACCAGGTTATACCAGCATGGTCCATATAACTATATACAGGAGATATATAACTTATACCAGCTGTACATATATATTATATACAGTATATACCCTGGTTATACCAGCATGGTTCATATCACTATATACAGGAGATATATAACTTATACCAGCTGTACATATATATTATATACAGTATATACCCAGGTTATACCAGCATGGTCAATATCACTATATACAGGAGATATATAACTTATACCAGCTGTACATATATATTATATACAGTATATACCAGGTTATACCAGCATGGTCCATATCACTATATACAGGAGATATATAACTTATACCAGCTGTACATATATATATTTATATACAGTATATACCAGGTTATACCAGCAGGGTCCATATCACTATATACAGGAGATATATAACTTATACCAGCTGTGCATATATATTATATACAGTATATACCAGGTTATACCAGCATGGTCCATATCACTATATACAGGAGATATATAACTTATACCAGTTGTACATATATAATTATATACAGTATATACTAGGTTATACCAGCATGGTCCATATCACTATATACAGGAGATATATAACTTATACCAGCTGTACATATATATTATATACAGTATATACCCTGGTTATACCAGCATGGTCCATATCACTATATACAGTAGATATATAACTTATACCAGCTGTACATATATAATTATATACAGTATATACCCTGGTTATACCAGCATGGACCATATCACTATATACAGTAGATATATAACTTATACCAGCTGTACATATATAATTATATACAGTATATACCCTGGTTATACCAGCATGGTCCATATCACTATATACAGGAGATATATAACTTATACCAGCTGTACATATATATTATATACAGTATATACCCAGGTTATACCAGCATGGTCCATATCACTATATACAGTAGATATATAACTTATACCAGCTGTACATATATAATTATATACAGTATATACCCTGGTTATACCAGCATGGTCCATATCACTATATACAGTAGATATATAACTTATACCAGCTGTACATATATAATTATATACAGTATATACCCAGGATATACCAGCATGGTCCATATCACTATTTACAGGAGATATATAACTTATACCAGCTGTACATATATAATTATATACAGCATATACCCAGGATATACCAGCATGGACCATATCACTATATACAGTAGATATATAACTTATTCCAGCTGTACATATATAATTATATACAGTATATACCCTGGTTATACCAGCATGGACCATAGCAGTTGCATAGTTAGACCCACAGGGTTCTACATAGTAAAAGGCCTGGTTTATGTTGCATGATGTTTCGCCGTTATTCTCACAATAAGCTTATTATGTAGGTAATGGATGATGTCAGGGAATATCTTCCCCACTGGGGCCTAATATGTAGGACACATCATCTCACTAAGGCCACCATTTTGTCAGAATAATAATAATAATAATACCATATCTCTATGTCAGTCTCTGATATATTGTCAGTCCACCAACATGCAAAATTATAATAATTTATTTTCTGTTTTGTTTAAGTTGTTCCAGAATTGTGAAGATAAGGCGGCCTCCCCTTCATATACGTTTGTTATGTGAGAAGACGATGGCGGAGAGCTGGATATTTGGCATATTGGACTTTCTTATATTTCCTTTTTATATGGTGTCGGAGCCATCTGTTCTGCCGGTGAGTGATGGCGGTTCTTCTAGACATGATGGAGATCGAACACATCGAGGAGACTCAGTATACCGTCTATAGGTTGTATCCTGTCCAGACTGCATTATATGTGCTCCAATGTGTGTGCAAATGTCTCATCATTATATGTGATGGATACATGGACGTCTTCCCTGATAATGCTACAAATGATACTGGATATCCACACTCCTCGTATACACCACCATAGTCGGTATATAACCTCACAATTAAAGGGGTACTCCCTTGGAAAACATTTTTTTTTTTTAAATCAACTTGTGACAGAAAGTTAAACAGATTTGTAAATTACTTCAATTTAAAAATCTTAAAAGGGGTACTCCGGTGAAAAACAATTTTTTTCATATCAACTGGCTCCAGAAAGTTAAACAGATTTGTAAATGACTTCTATTAACAAAAATATTAATACTACCAGTACTTATCAGCTGCTGAAGTTGAGTTGTTCTTTTCTGTCTGAGCACAGTGCTCTCTGCTGCCACCTCTGTCTGTCTCAGGAACTATCCAGAGCAGGAGAGGTTTTCTTATGGGGGATTTGCTCCTACTCTGGACAGTTCCTGAGACAGACAGAAGTGTCAGCGTGTTTTTTTTTTATACCGGAATACCCCTTTAATCCTTCCAGTACTGTCCAGAGTAGGAGCATATCCCCATAGAAAATCTCTCCTGCTCTGGACAGTTCCTGACATGGACAGAGGTGTCAGCAGAGAGCGCTGTGGTCAGACAGAAAAGAAATTCAAAAAGAAAACAACTTCCTGTGGAGCATACAGCAGCTGATAAGTACTGGAAGGATTACGATTATTAAATAGAAGTCATTTACAAATCTGTTTAACCTTCTGGTACCAGTTGATAAAAAAAAAAGTTTTTCAGGGGAGTACCCTTTTAAAAAGATAGCTGTTAACTAACATATCTCCATATAACATCACACCCAATAACTTTGATATACCTCCATATTATCACACACCATCATGCATCTAGTATGGCCCCATATAGGTTCACTCACCACCATATAACTAATATTTCTCCATATTACTTTAATACTCCATAACTTGCATATCTCCATATAATCACACAGCATCATGCATCTAGTATACCGCCAAACAGCCTCAATCACTACCATATAACTAGCATACCTCCATATAACATCACACACCCTATACTTTTGTTATACCTCCATATAACATCACACACCCTATACTTTTGTTATACCTCCATATAACATCACACACCCTATACTTTTGTTATACCTCCATATAACATCACACACCCTATACTTTTGTTATACCTCCATATAACATCACACACCCTATACGTTTGTTATACCTCCATATAACATCACACACCCTATACTTTTGGTATACCTCCATATAACATCACACACCCTTTACTTTTCTTATACCTCCATATAACATCACACACCCTATACTTTTGGTATACCTCCATATAATCACACACCCTATACTTTTCTTATACCTCCATATTGTCACGATGCCGGCTGGCAGGTAGTGGACCCTCTGTGCCAGAGAGGGATTGGCGTGGACCGTGCTAGTGGACCGGTTCTAAGCCACTACTGGTTTTCACCAGAGCCCGCCGCAAAGCGGGATGGTCTTGCTGCGGCGGTAGTGACCAGGTCGTATCCACTAGCAACGGCTCACCTCTCTGGCTGCTGAAGATAGGCGCGGTACAAGGGAGTAGGCAGAAGCAAGGTCGGACGTAGCAGAAGGTCGGGGCAGGCAGCAAGGATCGTAGTCAGGGGCAACGGCAGAAGGTCTGGAAACACAGGCAAGGAACACACAAGGAACGCTTTCACTGGCACTAAGGCAACAAGATCCGGCAAGGGAGTGCAAGGGAAGTGAGGTAATATAGGGAAGTGCACAGGTGAAAACCCTAATTGGAACCACTGCGCCAATCAGCGGCGCAGTGGCCCTTTAAATCGCAGAGACCCGGCGCGCGCGCGCCCTAGGGAGCGGGGCCGCGCGCGCCGGGACAGAACAGACGGGGAGCGAGTCAGGTAGGGGAGCCGGGGTGCGCATCGCGAGCGGGCGCTACCCGCATCGCGAATCGCATCCCGGCTGGCAGCGGGATCGCAGCGCCCCGGGTCAGAGGACGTGACCGGAGCGCTGCAGCGGAGGGAGTGAAGCGAGCGCTCCGGGGAGGAGCGGGGACCCGGAGTGCTCGGCGTAACAGTACCCCCCCCCTTGGGTCTCCCCCTCTTCTTGGAGCCTGAGAACCTGAGGAGCAGACTTTTGTCAAGGATGTTGTCCTCAGGTTCCCAGGATCTCTCTTCAGGACCACAACCCTCCCAGTCTACTAAAAAAAAATTTTTCCCTCTGACCTTTTTGGCAGCCAAAATTTCCTTGACCGAGAAGACGTCCGAGGAGCCGGAAACAGGAGTGGGAGGAACAGATTTGGGAGAAAAACGGTTGAGGATGAGTGGTTTGAGAAGAGAGACGTGAAAGGCATTAGGGATACGAAGAGAAGGAGGAAGAAGAAGTTTATAAGAGACAGGATTAATTTGACACAAAATTTTGAAAGGACCAAGATAGCGTGGTCCCAACTTGTAGCTAGGGACACGGAAGCGGACATATTTAGCGGAGAGCCATACCTTGTCTCCAGGGGAAAAAACGGGGGGAGCTCTTCTTTTCTTATCCGCGAACCTCTTCATGCGTGAAGAAGCCTGTAAGAGAGAATTTTGGGTCTCTCTCCATATAATGGAAAGGTCACGAGAAATTTCATCCACAGCGGGCAGACCAGAGGGCAAGGGGGTAGGGAGGGGGGGAAGAGGGTGACGGCCGTACACCACGAAAAATGGGGATTTGGAGGAAGATTCAGAGACCCTGAAGTTATACGAGAATTCGGCCCATGGAAGGAGATCTGCCCAGTCATCCTGGCGGGAGGAAACAAAATGTCGCAAATAATCACCCAGGATCTGGTTAATTCTTTCTACTTGTCCATTGGACTGGGGATGATATGCAGAGGAAAAATTTAATTTAATCTTGAGTTGTTTACAGAGAGCCCTCCAGAATTTAGACACGAATTGGACCCCTCTATCCGAGACAATCTGCGTAGGCAACCCGTGAAGACGAAAAATGTGTACAAAAAATTGTTTAGCCAACTGAGGCGCAGAAGGAAGACCAGGAAGAGGGATGAAATGTGCCATTTTGGAGAATCGATCAACGACCACCCAAATAACGGTGTTGCCACGGGAAGGGGGTAAATCAGTAATAAAATCCATACCAATCAGAGACCAAGGCTGTTCGGGGACAGGCAGAGGATGAAGAAAACCAGCGGGCTTCTGGCGAGGAGTCTTATCCCGGGCACAGATAGTGCAGGCTCGCACAAAGTCCCCAACATCCGTCTCCAGAGTCGGCCACCAATAGAAGCGGGAGATGAGTTGCACAGATTTCTTGATGCCCGCATGACCTGCGAGATGGGAGGAGTGACCCCATTTGAGGATTCCGAGGCGTTGGCGTGGAGAAACAAAGGTCTTTCCTGGAGGAGTCTGCCTGATGGAGGCAGGAGAAGTGGAGATCAGGCAGTCAGGTGGAATGATGTGTTGCGGAGGGAGATCAACTTCTGAGGCATCCGAGGAACGAGAGAGAGCATCGGCCCTAATGTTCTTATCGGCAGGACGAAAGTGAATCTCAAAATTAAATCGGGCAAAGAACAGAGACCACCGGGCCTGGCGAGGATTCAGCCGTTGGGCAGACTGGAGGTAGGAGAGGTTCTTGTGGTCGGTGTAGATAATAACAGGAAATCTTGATCCCTCCAGCAGATGCCTCCATTCCTCAAGTGCTAATTTAATGGCTAGAAGCTCTCGATCCCCGATGGAGTAGTTCCTCTCCGCTGGAGAGAAGGTCCTAGAGAAAAAACCACAAGTGACAGCATGCCCGGAAGAATTTTTTTGTAGAAGAACAGCTCCAGCTCCCACTGAGGAGGCATCAACCTCCAATAGGAAGGGTTTGGAAGGGTCAGGTCTGGAGAGCACGGGAGCCGAAGAAAAGGCAGACTTGAGTCGTTTAAAGGAGTCTTCTGCTTGAGGAGGCCAGGACTTGGGATCAGCATTTTTTTTGGTTAAAGCCACGATAGGAGCCACAATGGTAGAAAAATGTGGAATAAATTGCCTGTAATAATTGGCGAACCCCAAAAAGCGTTGGATAGCACGGAGTCCGGAGGGGCGTGGCCAATCTAAGACGGCAGAGAGTTTGTCTGGATCCATCTGTAGTCCCTGGCCAGAGACCAAATATCCTAGAAAAGGAAGAGATTGGCATTCAAACAGACATTTCTCAATTTTGGCATAGAGTTGGTTGTCACGAAGTCTCTGAAGAACCATACGGACATGCTGGCGGTGTTCTTCTAGATTGGCAGAAAAAATTAGGATATCGTCCAGATATACAACAACACAGGAGTATAACAGATCACGAAAAATTTCATTGACAAAGTCTTGGAAGACGGCAGGGGCATTGCACAGTCCAAAGGGCATGACCAGATACTCAAAGTGTCCATCTCTGGTGTTAAATGCCGTTTTCCACTCGTCCCCCTCTCTGATGCGGATGAGGTTATAGGCGCCTCTTAAGTCCAATTTAGTGAAGATGTGGGCACCTTGGAGGCGATCAAAGAGTTCAGAGATGAGGGGTAAGGGGTAGCGGTTCTTAACCGTGATTTTATTAAGACCGCGGTAGTCAATGCAAGGACGTAGGGAGCCATCTTTTTTGGACACAAAGAAAAATCCGGCTCCGGCAGGAGAGGAGGATTTACGGATAAAGCCCTTTTTTAGATTCTCCTGGACGTATTCGGACATGGCAAGAGTCTCTGGGGCAGAGAGAGGATAAATTCTGCCCCGGGGTGGAGTAGTACCCGGGAGGAGGTCGATAGGGCAATCATAAGGCCTGTGAGGAGGTAGAGTCTCAGCTTGTTTTTTGCAGAAAACATCCGCGAAGTCCATATAGGCCTTAGGGAGACCGGTTACTGGAGGAACCACAGAGTTACGGCAAGGGTTACTGGGAACCGGTTTTAGACAGTTCTTGGAACAAGAGGACCCCCAACTCTTGATCTCCCCAGTGGACCAATCCAGGGTTGGGGAATGAAGTTGAAGCCAGGGAAGTCCAAGGAGAATCTCCGAGGTGCAATTGGGGAGGACCAAAAGTTCAATCCTCTCATGATGAGATCCGATGCTCATAAGAAGGGGCTCCGTGCGGAAACGTATGGTACAGTCCAATCTTTCATTATTTACACAATTGATGTAGAGGGGTCTGGCGAGACTGGTCACCGGGATGTTGAACCTGTTGACGAGAGAGGCCAAAATAAAATTTCCTGCAGATCCAGAGTCCAAGAAGGCCACTGTAGAGAAGGAGAAGGCAGAGGCAGACATCCGCACAGGCACAGTAAGACGTGGAGAAGCAGAGTAGACATCAAGGACTGTCTCACCTTTGTGCGGAGTCAGCGTACGTCTTTCCAGGCGGGGAGGACGGATAGGACAATCCCTCAGGAAGTGTTCGGTACTAGCACAGTACAGGCAGAGGTTCTCCATACGGCGTCGTGTCCTCTCTTGAGGTGTCAGGCGAGACCGGTCGACCTGCATAGCCTCCACGGCGGGAGGCACAGGAACAGATTGCAGGGGACCAGAGGAGAGAGGAGCCGAGGAGACGAAACGCCTCGTGCGAACAGAGTCCATATCTTGGCGGAGTTCCTGACGCCTTTCAGAAAAACGCATGTCAATGCGAGTGGCTAGGTGAATAAGTTCATGTAGATTAGCAGGAATTTCTCGTGCGGCCAGAACATCTTTAATGTTGCTGGATAGGCCTTTTTTGAAGGTCGCGCAGAGGGCCTCATTATTCCAGGACAATTCTGAAGCAAGTGTACGGAATTGTACGGCATACTCGCCAACGGAAGAATTACCCTGGACCAGGTTCAACAGGGCAGTCTCAGCAGAAGAGGCTCGGGCAGGTTCCTCAAAGACACTTCGGATTTCCGAGAAGAAGGAGTGTACAGAGGCAGTGACGGGGTCATTGCGGTCCCAGAGCGGTGTGGCCCATGACAGGGCTTTTCCGGACAGAAGACTGACTACGAAAGCCACCTTAGACCTTTCAGTGGGAAACAGGTCCGACATCATCTCCAGATGCAGGGAACATTGGGAAAGAAAGCCACGGCAAAACTTAGAGTCCCCATCAAATTTATCCGGCAAGGATAAGCGTATCCCAGGAGCGGCCACTCGCTGCGGAGGAGGTGCAGGAGCTGGCGGAGGAGATGACTGCTGAAGCTGTGGTAGCAAGTGTTGTAGCATAACGGTCAGTTGAGACAGCTGTTGGCCTTGTTGCGCTATCTGTTGTGACTGCTGGGCGACCACCGTGGTGAGGTCAGCGACAACTGGCAGAGGAACTTCAGCGGGATCCATGGCCGGATCTACTGTCACGATGCCGGCTGGCAGGTAGTGGACCCTCTGTGCCAGAGAGGGATTGGCGTGGACCGTGCTAGTGGACCGGTTCTAAGCCACTACTGGTTTTCACCAGAGCCCGCCGCAAAGCGGGATGGTCTTGCTGCGGCGGTAGTGACCAGGTCGTATCCACTAGCAACGGCTCACCTCTCTGGCTGCTGAAGATAGGCGCGGTACAAGGGAGTAGGCAGAAGCAAGGTCGGACGTAGCAGAAGGTCGGGGCAGGCAGCAAGGATCGTAGTCAGGGGCAACGGCAGAAGGTCTGGAAACACAGGCAAGGAACACACAAGGAACGCTTTCACTGGCACTAAGGCAACAAGATCCGGCAAGGGAGTGCAAGGGAAGTGAGGTAATATAGGGAAGTGCACAGGTGAAAACCCTAATTGGAACCACTGCGCCAATCAGCGGCGCAGTGGCCCTTTAAATCGCAGAGACCCGGCGCGCGCGCGCCCTAGGGAGCGGGGCCGCGCGCGCCGGGACAGAACAGACGGGGAGCGAGTCAGGTAGGGGAGCCGGGGTGCGCATCGCGAGCGGGCGCTACCCGCATCGCGAATCGCATCCCGGCTGGCAGCGGGATCGCAGCGCCCCGGGTCAGAGGACGTGACCGGAGCGCTGCAGCGGAGGGAGTGAAGCGAGCGCTCCGGGGAGGAGCGGGGACCCGGAGCGCTCGGCGTAACACATATAACATCACACACCTTATACTTTTGTTATACCTCCATATAACATCACACACCCTATACTTTTGGTATACCTCCATATACCATCACACACCCTATACTTTTGTTATACCTCCATATAACATCACACACCCTATACTTTTGGTATACCTCCATATAACATCACACACCCTATACTTTTGGTATACCTCCATATAATCACACACCATCATGCATCATGTAGTGTACGCCCCCATCTAGCCTCACACACCACAAGACTAGCAAATCTACCATACTAGGTCTGGTGCGCCTCCATATAACTTCCCATACCACCACATGCCGGTAGGATCCCATATAACCTCACCATAGAGGTAGAAAAAACTCATATAACCTCTAAGACCACCAGACTTCCAATATACCATCATATTAAAGGGGTATTCCGGGCCAAAACTTTTTTTTTATATATCAACTGGCTCCGGAAAGTTAAACAGATTTGTAAATTACTTCTATTAAAAAAATCTTAATCCTTCCAATAGTTATTAGCTTCTGAAGTTGAGTTGTTGTTTTCTGTCTAACTGCTTTCTGATGACTCACGTCCCGGGAGCTGTGCAGTTCCTATGGGGATATTTTCCCATCATGCACAGCTCCCGGGACGTGACATCATCATTGAGCAGTTAGACAGAAAACTTCAGAAGCTAATAACTATTGGAAGGATTAAGATTTTTTAATAGAAGTAATTTACAAATCTGTTTAACTTTCCGGAGCCAGTCGATATATTAAAAAAAAGTTTTTGCCTGGAATACCCCTTTAACTCAAGTATACCCAGGGCCCAAATCCTGCAGGAACGCATGGGAACTAAGTTCCTGCACTTTTTCCATGAGTGAAAATCTTGGATGAGTTCCCACACTTTTTTTTCCCTAGACTTGACCCCTGAGTATACCCATGTATAACTTTGGTACCCAGTATACTGCTGCATAACCATATAACTGGTATACCTGTACATAACATCATCTCCTATCATAGAATCAGTATACCTCACTATACCAACATAAACCGCCATATAGCCAGTGGTTTCTATGTCTTCCCACATGATTTATGTCCCCATATAACACATGCCACCTTGTAGCCAGCTAAGCTCCATGTACCACATTCCACCATTTCACTAATCTATCACTTTATAACTAGTGTTGCTCGCGAATATTCGCACTGCGAATTTTATTCGCGAATATCGCATATTCGCGAATTTGCGAATATTCGCGAATATAGCACTATATATTCGTAATTACGAATATTCTTTTTTTTTTTTTTTTTCACAGTACACATCACAGTGATCATCCCTCTCTGCTTCCAGCTTGTGGTGTAAAGAAGGCTCTAATACTACTGTGTGAGACTGGGGTGCGAATTTTCGCATATACGAAAATTTGCATATGAAAATTTTCGCATATGCTAATTTTTGTATATGCTCATTTTCGCATATGTTAATTTTCGCATATGCGAAAATAAAACGTGAATATTACAAATATGCGAATTTAGCTAATATGATGAATATTCGCCCATATATTCGCGAATTCGAATATGGCCTATGCCGCTCAACACTATTTATAACCATAAAAACAATATAAGCGGAATATGGCAAGTAATGTACGTGTCAAAGGATCAGGACCTATGTGTCTCCATGGTTACAGACTACAGAATTGGTTCTATTCCCATTTATTCGTCCCCTCCCTATTAAATGTATGGTCATCACTGCAGGATCAGACTACAACCAGGATTGCTCGTAGTCTGTAACCATGGAGATCAAGATTTTTTTTAGCTTCATGTTTTTTTTAGATTAATGCAATGGAATTTTTTTTTTTTTTTTTTAGAGACTTAACCAATATCAGTTTTAACCAAGTAATGTGCCCCCAGCTGTTGCAAAACTACAACTCCTAACATGCCCAGACAGCCTTCGGCTGTCTGGGCATGCTGGGAGTTGTAGTTTTTGCAAAAGCTGCAGGCACCCTGCTTGGGAAAAACTGACCTAGTCTCAATGGAAGGGTCAATCTGTGACGCTGTAAGGTCCGTTTCACACTACAGGTATCATCCTGTAAAAAAAACCTCAGCAAAAAGTCCTGAAAATGGACGGCAAAAAATCCCATTCTTGTCAATGGGATTTTATGAACATCCTTTTGCATCAGTTACGTCCATTTTTATTAAAGGGGTACTCCGGCACTAAGACATCTTATCCCCTATCCAAAGGATAGGGGATAAGATGCCTGATCACGGGGGTCCCGCCGCTGGGGACCCCGGTGATCTTCCATGCCGCACCCCGTTAGAATCAGCCCCCGGAGCGTGCTCGCTCCGGGTCTGATTCCTGGTGACGGAGCATAGGGAAAGAGCATAGTGACAGCTGTCACGCCCCCTGGCATAGGCTTGAATTGAGGGGGCGGAGCGTGATGTCACACGGGGGCAGAGCCGTGACGTCACTGTGTTCCGTCCCCGTGATCGCCAGTAATCAGACCCGGAGTGAGCACGATCCAGGGGTTGATTCTAACGGGGTTCGGCGTGGAAGATCACAGGGGTGATCCGGCCAAACAAAATGGTGAAAAACCCGAAGTCTATGGGAACCGGATGTCAAAAAAAAACAAAAAAAAAAAAACATCCGTTATTGTCAGGTTTTTTTTAACATCCGTTTTTTGTATTGAGCATGCTCAGTACAGCTTTACAAAAAAAGGGTTAAAAACCTGATTAAAAAAAACCCCGGATGTATCGGGTAATAACGAATGATAACGGATGATAAAGGATGAACAACATCAGGTTTTTTAAGAAAAAAAACATTAAAAATAACGGGTGATGGTCCATAGTTATCATCCGTTATTACCAGTTATTGCATCCGTTTTTTTTTCATCCGTTATTTTAAAATAACAGCAGTAAAAAAGCAGGATGATAACAGTAGTGTGAAAGGGGCCTAACAAAGTATCTCACAACCATAGGGCCCCTAAGACCAGAGTAAAGTGCACAGAACTGGTATAGCAGGTAATACTAGATCCCGAAAAACAAAACAAAAAAGTCACATACTTCCTATACGTATTCTTGTATCAAATTTCAAGCCCTCTTTCATAAAATTGTTATGGCTGCCCAGGTTTACTAAAATATGGGCACTTTTTTCTTCAAAAGAAATGTGTAACCTAGATATGCGCCAGATTCTGAAACCTATTCTTTTCACCCCAACCCTATAAACAACCCTCCGCCCCGTGAAACAGCTAGTTACTCCCTATCCTGTGGATATGGGATAACTAGATATTCGGTGAGAGGGTCCCCCATAAGCTTTGGAATTGGGAACCTGGTCTCGCGTTAGAATGATGCTGCATGTCGCGCATGGGCGCCGCCTCTCCATTCATTCTCTATAAAAACTACCAGAAACAGCAGAACACTGTACTTAGCTGGTCTCAGGGTCTACCATGCAAAATGAATTGAGCAACAGCGTGCATGCGGGACGTGCTGCTCCATTCTAATGGGCAACTGGGTTCCCCCTTCTCAAGATCGTGGGGGCTGCGGTGGTCTGATCATAATCAGCTAGTAATCATCTATCCTGTGGATGGGGAATAACTTTATAGGATGGCACAACAGCTTCACACTAGGGATCGACCGATTATCGGTTTGGCCGATATTATCGGCCGATATTCACGATTTTGGACGTTATCGGTATCGGCAATTACCTTGCTGATAATCCGATAATGCCCCGCCCCCCGCACCGCCCCCACCGCACCCCCCACCGCCGCTGCCCCATTGCTTCCCCCATTCCTGGTTTTATAATTACCTGTTCCCGGGTCCTGGCTCCTGCGGCATCCTGTGTTACGCTGTGCGCTGCGCAATGATGAGTGACGTCCTCAATGCGACGTCACCGTCAGTGCGCACAATGACAGCTCAGGAGGACGCCGCCAGAGCCAGAAGTAGCGATTACCCCTGGAACAGGTAATTATAAAACCGGGAATGGGGGAGGCAATGGGGCAGCGGCGGCGGCGGTCTCTGGCCGGGGCGGTGCGGTCGCGGTGGCAGGATTCAGGAGGACCCCAGGACAGGCAGGGGGAGAAAAGCGGGTGGCGGCGGTGGTCTCTGGCACAGCAAAAGCCATTGAAGTTCATTGATTTAAAGCGCCCGCTTCAAATCAATGATCTGCAGCAGTGTCGCGGGGGGGTATGGGCGAGATAGCTAGCCGATAACTTTTACCGGAATATCGGTATAAGTTATCCCTACTTCACACCTGTCCATGAGTCATGTCTGATATTGCAATTGAGCTTCATTAAGTGTATAGGGCTAAGCTGCAGTACCACACACAGCCTGTGGACAGATATGGCGCTCTATCTGCAAGAAAACAACAATGTTTTACCTACTCCCTAATGGAGAATGAATGGAGAGACAAGGAGGTCAATGGACCCTGTTTGTCCCATAGGATGAGAAAAGCATAGATATCAACCTTATCGGCATGTTTTAGCCCCGCCCTGGAGAATACCTGGGAATGATTCAAATACCTGGGTCCAAAAAAAACAAAACAAAAAAAAAAAAAACACTTTTGGGTGGAGTTTACATAAACCCTTTAACTTTTGCAGGCAGTACGGGGGAGTGTCCAAGCAATATTGGAACTGCTAGCATGCGAATTTGGGGGCGGAAAATGCTAAAAATGTAACAATTTTAAAAAGTGAATGTATTAAAAAAAAAATATGAAAATTTATTTTTGGATTTAAACTTCTCATTTGAAGTCAATGGAGAAAAATCTGCAACAAATCGGCAGCAGGTCCATTTCCGAGTGCAAGATAATGAAGGTTCACCACTGAATGTCAGCAAGCAGAGATCTTTGCACACTTCCCCAATTTTTTTTATTTTATTGGAATACCCCTTTATAAGGGTTCCCACAGCAGTCAATGTATATTTATTTTATTTACAAAGCTGGTGGAATATCTCTGTTTTGTTGCGGCAGCCATTTTTGCAAAAGGGACAACGGGAAGTGCAACCACATTGGGTAAAGGCGAAACTGTCACTTTGTAACTGACTTAAAGGGGTACTCCGGTGCCCCAGCGTTCGGAACACTTAGTTTGTGTGACGTCACGGCCACGCCCCTTATGACGTCACGCCCCCTGAGTGCAAGTCCATGGGAGGGGGCGTGACGGCCGTCACGCCCCCTCCCACTGACTTGCACTGAGGGGGCGTGGTGTGATGTCACGAGGGGTGTGGCCGTGATGTCACGACCCCTGCAGCCCACACCCAGCGTTCAGAACTAAATGTTCCGAACGCTGTGGCAGCGGAGTTCCCCTTCAACATCGAAATCAAACCAAGTCTTTTCACATTGCTCCCAACAGAAGAATCCCACATTACCCCATTTTACCAGGAAATTTTTGCCCAAATTGGCCATGTTGCCCATAGCAACCAATCACCTTTACTTTTTTTTTATTTTTTTTTATCTGCACTGGGAAAAATTTAAAGCTGAATTGCGATTGGCTGCTAAGGGCCACATGACCAGAGTTTCTTGTATATTTGAATTAATGAGTTATTTCATATTGAAATCTTTGAGATACAAGAAATAATAGGAATAATATGTTCCAAGCACAGTGGGTACTGTATTTCTTTTAGAAAAATTAGATTTTAAGCTCTGTTGATGCTATGTAAATAAAATATATGTGAAATATTTATTGTGTGGATGGATTTAGTTTTTAGGTTTTAGGTGGATTGGTAACAGCTTTGTACATGGCGCTGTATTTGGTACCATGTGATCTGGGGATAGCAGGCAAATTCTGATAATATGGAATTATTGATGATTTGGCTCATGCGTCTACCAGTTAAAGGGGTACTCCAGTGAAAAACTTTTTTTTTTAAATCAACTGGTGCCAGAAAGTTAAACAGATTTGTAAATTACTTCTATAAAAAAAAAATCTTAATCCTTCCTGTACTTATTAGCTGCTGAATACTACAGTGGAAATTCTTTTCCTTTTGAAACACAGAGCTCTCTGCTGACATCATGACCACAGTGCTCTCTGATGACATCTCTGTCCATTTTAGGAACTGTCCAGGGTAAAAGGAAATCCACATAGCAAACATATGCTGTTCTGGACAGTTCATAAAATGGACAGAGGTGTCAGCAGAGAGCACTGTGCTCGTGATGTCAGCAGACAGTTCTGTGTTTCAAAAAGAAAATAATTTCCGCTGTAGTATTCAGCAGCTAATAAGTACAGGAAGGATTAAGATTTTTTAATGTAAGTAATTTACAAATCTGTTTAACTTTCTGGCACCAGTTGATTTAAAAAAATAAAAAAATAAAAAAATTTCACCGGAGTACCCCTTCCTCTTAAGGACCCAGGACGTATGGGTACGTCCTGGGTCCCGGTCCTGCGATATAACGCGAGGTCACACGGTGACCCCGCATCATATTGCGGCGGGCCCGGCGTCATAGTGAAGCCGGGACCCGCCTCTAATTGCGCGCGGCTGAGCCGCGCGGCTAAAAACTAAAGTGAAAGTTGCCGGTTAGCTCAGGGAGCTGTTCGGGATTGCCGCGGTATAATCGCGGCATACCGAACAGCTGTACTACAGGAGGAGATCTCTTACCTTCCTTCCTGCAGTCCGATCGCCGATCCAGGCTTGAGCATTCAATCGCCGAAAACACTGATTGATCCATTCCTATGGAGATGGATCAATCAGTGTAAAAGATCAGTAAATGCAATGTTATAGCCCCCCCTATAGGAGCTATAATATTGCATAAGAAAAGTGTAAAAAAATCATTAACCCTTTCAATTATCCCTTCCCCCAATAAAAGTTTGAATCACCTGGCATTTCCAAGAATAAAAAAAAACACAGTGTAAATAAAAATAAACATATGTGGTATCGCCATGTGCGGAAATGTCCGAATTATAAAAATATACCACTTTTTAAACCGCAAGTTCAATGGCGTACGTGCAAAAAAATTCCAAAGTCCAAAATAGCGCATTTTTGATCACTTTTTATACCACAAAAAAGTGAATAAAAAGTGATCAAAAAGTCTGATCAGAACAAAAATGGTACCGCTAAAAACTTCAGATCACGGCACAAAAAATTAGCCCTCATAGCGCCCTGAACAGCGCCTATAGCGCCTATAGGGGTCAGAATATGACCATTTTAAACGTATAAATTTTCCTGCATGTATTCATGATTTTTTTCTGAAGTGATACAAAATCAAACCTATACAAGTAGGATATCATTTTAACCGTATGGACCTACAGAATAAAGATAAGGTGTAATTTTTGCCGAAAAATGTACTGCGTAAAAACGGAAGCCCCCAAAACTCAATTTTGTCGCACATTGATTTTTTTTCCCGTTTCACCGTAGATTTTTTGGTAAAATGACTAATGTCATTACAAAGTAGAATTAGTGATGCAAAAAATAAGCCATCATATAGAATTTTAGGTGAAAATTTTAAAGAGTTATGATTTTTTTAAGTTAAGGAGGAAAAATTGAAAATGAAAAAACGGAAAAAGCCCAGGTCCTTAAGGGGTTAACAGGAATAAGAGGATTCCAGAATATCTGATAAAGATATATATAGTCAGTGGAATTCAACAGCAATAAAGGTGGTGAAGGCTGCAGAGATCATGAAGCTGCCCTGTCACCTGAGAACAGCGAGGCTACAAAGAGCAAAGTACGGAGGCGCAATGTTATAGGACGCCAGGTAGATGGTGATTTCATCATGTTAGGTGACAGTACCACATGATATTTACTATACATAGGAAAATGCCAGAAGCCACACAGCATGACTGTTTAGCCTTTGTTATACATTTAAAGATACCTGTCACTTTAGAAAACATTTAACACGTGAAAATTTTAATCAGTCGGGGTCTTAGTGATGAGATCCCCACCTATCAGTAAAATGAGAGGGGAGAAGTACTCGGTAGCAAGCTTCACTCCCTGGCTCTTAGCAAACTACATTATGCAGCCCCATACTTATAAGGAGGTCACAAGTTGTGGGTCGCTGAGAGCTGGGGAGTGAAGCGTGCTACCATGCACTTCTTCCCGCTCATTCTTCTCATTGGGCATATCTTATAGGGTCTGACTGCTGGGACTTTTAGTGCCTGTGGCCTGGCAATGTGACTGCTTACACCCGCTCATCTCACCATTTGGAGTGCTGCCCTCTGTGAGCTTTATCTAGATAGATATGAGATAGATGGATATGAGATAGATAGATAGATAGATAGATATGAGATAGATACATAGATATGAGATAGATAGATAGATAGATATGAGATAGATAGATAGATAGATATGAGATAGATACATATGAGATAGATAGATAGATATGAGATAGATAGATAGATATGAGATAGATAGATAAATATGAGATAGATAGCTAGATATGAGATAGATAGATAGATAGATAGATATGAGATAGATAGATATGAGATAGATAGATAGATAGATATGAGATATATAGATATGAGATAGATAGATAGATAGATAGGAGATAGATAGATAGATAGATAGATAGATAGGAGATAGATAGATATGAGATAGATAGATATGAGATAGATAGATATGAGATAGATAGATGTATATGAGATAGATATATATATGAGATAGATATAGATAGATAGATAGATAGATAGATATGAGATAGATAGATGTATATGAGATAGATATATATGAGATAGATAGGTTATAGATAGGTAGATATGAGAAGATAGACATGAGATAGATAGGGAATAGATAGATAGATAGACAGACATGAGATAGGTAGCTTTGATGTAGATAGATATGATACAGATAGATAGATATGTGATAGATAACTAGAGAGATAAAGGTGAATGGAAGTAGACATCTTATCTTCCCTATATTGAGCACAGGATGGGAAGTGCAGCAACTAAAACGTTCCCCAAGGGAACTGGTAACAGTCATCTCTGCTCCCAGCAGGACAGGACAACTACTTCCTCCAGTCACAGGAGACTTCACAGGAGAAGGAGGAGCTGTCACTGCTGTCGGGTAAGAGAACAAGGCCCCCCTCCCCCTTCCCCCCTGCAGACCACCATATATTGTTCCTGTCCTGGGTGACAATACTAAGTCCAAAGAGGACAATGTGTGGGACATCAAGTGAAGAACCTGATGCCGATGCTGGTGACGAAACCTAGAAAACCCCTTTAAAGATAATAAAGCAAATAAAAAATAGAATTAACGGTTTCTGGTGTTTTTCTTGTTGATCCAGAAGAAAGAGAAAATTCTGAAGACATTGATGGGATATATGTTACTCAGTACCCAATCCTGATCATATAATATAATTTCTATATGTCTAGCACCTATATTTCTCTCACAAATACCTTCTATCTGTTGCTTAATCGCTTTCTCATTCTGTGCTCTGCAGGGGGCTTGTCCTCCCTCTCCATTACTCCTCTTCCTCCTTGAGTCTGCTGTGCTGTACTGGCTCCCTTCATCCAATCACTGCAGGCTGCTCCTCCTTTCTGTTTTTCATGCTGCAGTCTTCTGATAAGACAGGAGTGAGCACAGAGGAGTGCTAGTCCCATCCTCACTTCCTGGACTTTGTCCCTGGCTGTGTTTCAGCTTGGACAAAGATGATGCTGCAGCCGAACAGGATTGTGTTCTGGATGGGATGGGGTGTTCTTTTATAAGCCATGATTTCTATAAAAAGGAAATTACATTTTTTTATAAAGTAAATTAGAAAGGTTAATGTTTTGCCAATATGTACAACATATAAAAAGTTCTTAAACTTGACAGTGCACATTTAATTTTCTTTTACTGCATCTATACCATAATATTTCCCCAATACTGCTCCTGCACTTAGTAATGCCCCTGTATTGCCCTTACACAGTAATAGTGCTAATAGAGCCCAATACTACCCCAAACCTAACAAAAGTCCTCCCTTAGTGTCAGCTACATAATAACTAATAGTAATTATATTAAAGGGGTACTCCGGTGGAATTTTTTTTTTTCAACTGGTGTCAGAAAGTTAAACTTCTGTTAAAAAATATTTACCCTTCCAGTACTTTTTAGCAGCTGTATGCTACAGAGGAAATTCTTTTCTTTTTGAATTTTTTTTGTCTTGTCCACAGTGCTCTCTGCTGACACCTGATGCCCATATCAGGAACTGTCCAGAGCAGGAGAAAATCCTCATAGCAAACCTATGCTGCTCTGGAAAGTTCCTGATACGGGAATCAGGTGTCAGCAGAGAGCACTGTGGACAAGACAAAAAAGAAATTCAAAAAGAAAAGATTTTCCTCTGTAGCATACAGCTGCTAAAAAGTACTGGAAGGGTAAATATTTTTAATAGAAATAATTTACAAATCTGTTTAACTTTATGGCACCAGTTGATTTAAAAAAAAAAAATTTTTCCCACCGAAGTACCCTTTTAATGCCCTAAACCAGGGTGCTTAATAGTGTCCCCCTATGTAAGCTCCTATAAAGCACCTTTACTCCACTCCAATTCTCTGTTCTGCTCAGTGATGGGCAGCCAGCGTTTAAATGGGCACTGTCAGAATCAAAAACTTTTTATATGTTGTACATCTTGGCAAAGCATGATCCTTTCTAATATACTTCATAAGAAGAAATTTAACTTTTTTTTTATATAGAAAGACTGGTTTATAAAAAAAAGACCTCTAAGGGTCCAAGTACCATACAGAACATAATCCTGTCCGGCTGCAGCATCATCTTTGTTCTAGCTCAAGTGCAGACAGGGACAAAGTCCAGTCAGTGAGGGTGGGACTAGCACTCCTCTGTGCTCACTCCTGTCGTTTCAGACTGCAGAATGAAAATGGAGAGGAGGAGGTTACTGAGCAGCCTGCAGTGATTGGATGAAGAGACCCAGCACAGCACAGCAGACTCAGGGAGGAAGTGAATGAATAGTGAGTGAGGGCAGGCTCAGTGCTTGCCTCGGACACACCCCTTTCAGGGCAGTGGTTGTCAGAATGATTGAGCAGCAGAATGGATGGATTTGTGAGCCAGATACAGAAGCTAGACACATAAAGACATGTAAAGCATCGGTATGACCTAGTAAGTAACATATTGTAGCATTTTGTGGTTGCCCAGTACGGGAGATGTTACCCCGTAGCCTTGCTGTCCTGTCAGGCAGCCTCCTTCAGTGTCCCCAGGGCCCCTTGCACCTGCCCCCCCCCCATGTACATATGTTCTGCAGTGTATTGTATTATAAAATGTGTTCTATCTTTTAGAGTTATACCATGTGATGTGTCATGTGATTGTTACCCAGGAGGCACCAGTTACCAGGTGATCCCAAGAGTGACCTATGGGCTCCCTGCTGGTCTCCCCATATAAGCCCTGGGTGGAGCTTCTCTCTCTCTCTTCTGCTGAGGTCCAGTGCAGTCTTGTCTAGTGTGTGTGTCCAGAGTGTTGGAGACCTCAAAGTCCAGTCCTGCAGCCACCATCAAGTCAAGTAAGATAAAGTCACAGCTTTATGAGTCAAGTCAGTCCCTGTCATCTGTCAAGTCAGGGTGGTCTGCATTCAATTGTCCAGTCCTACTACAAGTCCTAGCAAGCCCTTAAGGTCTCTGCATCACTGGTCACCTCCTTGGGCCCTGGCTGAACTGTATAGACTTTACCATCTGTCTACCCTCAGTAAAGCTAGTGTTATCCGTAACTTGGTGTCGGAGTCTTTATTGCCCCCGTGCCTAGCCCAGCGGTATACCTTCGAGTGGTTTTAGGCTAATCCACGCCCTGGCGTCACGAATACAAGGGGTTAATGCCATCTGCCCCTAGGGTAACGACATCTGCCCTCATCACACCCCGCTACCACAATTATTTTTTACTCTGGGATATGGCAGGTTATCACAAACGAAACTCTTCAAACTCTGTAAACTTTGTATAAAACATATTCAATGTCAAAATTAATGTTGGTGCATCTTGAATTATACCTAATAAAAGTTTTAATAAACTATACAATGACAAGTTTACTTTCTGATTGCTGCTCTGTAGCAGATGAACGTCAATAAATGAATCAATGGTGTAAACCTTGGCTTTGTACCCGTAAAGGGTTTTAAGCAAAAAAGGTAAACGTTGTCATTTGCTTACCTGGAAGAGTCAGTGATCATCTCAGTTTTAGTAATCCCTTCTCTTAGGTAAACTACATAGACTGCTGAATTCTTCAGATCGGTTGCTTTTGCTTGGTAAGTTACACATTTCCTCTTCTTCAGAATCTGCATGAACTAGTGAGAAAGTGGATATCGGAATGAGTGAGCAGGAGAACAAAGGGATTTGTAAGCCAAATACAGAAGCTAGACACATACAAAAGACATGTAAAGAATGTGCATGACCTAGAGCAGTGATGGCGAACCTTTTTGAGCCCGAGTGCCAAAACCGTAATGCGCACCAACTTTTTTTCCCTCAAAGTGCCATCACAGCAATTAAATCAGAATACTGAGGTTTAAGTTTAGAAAAAAACAACTCATACAGTGGTAATAACTAATTAACATCTTTTGTTTTAAAAGAAGAACAAAACAGAGTTCAATGATCCAAACTTTTTTTTTTGATAGGTTATAGTTCCCACACATAAGGTTGTAGTTCCCCCACATTAGATTGGCAGCACAGTTCCCCCACATTAGGCTGGTAGTATAAGTCCCCCCACATTAGGTTGTCAGTATAGTTCCCCCCCCACATTAGGTGCAGTACAGTTCCCCCACATTAGGTGCAGTATAGTTCCCCCATATTAAGTGCAGTATAGTTCCCCCACATTAGGTGCAGTATAGTTCCCCCCACATTACGTGCAGTATAGTTCCCCCCACATTAGGTGCAGTATAGTTCCCCCACATTAGGTGCAGTATAGTTCCCCCACATTAGGTGCAGTATAGTTCCCCCACATTAGGTGCAGTATAGTTCCCCCACATTAGGTGCAGTATAGTTCCCCCACATTAGGTGCAGTATAGTTCCCCCCACATTAGGTGCAGTATAGTTCCCCCCGCATTAGGTGCAGTATAGTTCCCCACATTAAGTGCATTATAGCTCCCCACATTAGGTGCAGTATAGTTCCCCACATTAGGTGCAGTATAGTTCCCCCACATTAGGTGCAGTATAGTTCCCCCACATTAGGTGCAGTATAGTTCCCCCACATTAGGTGCAGTATAGTTCCCCCACATTAGGTGCAGTATAGCTCCCCCACATTAGGTCCAGTATAGCTCCCCCACATTAGGTGCAGTATAGCTCCCCCACATTAGGTGCAGTATAGTTCCCCACATTAGGTGCAGTATAATTCCCCCACAGACAGACAGCCTTCAGTCATATACAGTGTATGGCTGGAGGCTGTATGCCTGTGTACTGCCCCACTTTAGTGTTCCGACCACCGCGACCAGAGGAGCGGTGGTCGGAACAATAAAGATGACGTACATACAGGTAACTTACCATGCGCGCGCGTCCTCCTCCTCGCTGCTCCGCTCCACTCTGCTGTTGCTATGGGCGCACGCACGGGACGTCAGTGAGGTCCCTGTGTGCGCTACCTCCCTGCTGCCCCTGTGTTTTTAAAGTTAACGCGGGGCCGCAGAAAGGTAACCGGAGCATCCTTGTGTCCCAGAAAGATCTTTTGGGACACAGGGATGTCCCGAATGGGCTGATGGCGCGTGCCCATGGTCGCGTGCCCACAAAGGGGGCTCGGCGTGCCACCTGTGGCACGCATGACATAGGTTCGCCTTCACTGACCTAGAGAGTAACATATAGAAGTATTGCTTTTTTAGTTATATGACAGGTACTCTTAAACAGCACAGGTGAGGGAGCATGGTGCCCAGTCTTGGGCCATATAACCCCGGCCTACCTTATAACTTGATCACGGGGTGGGGGCCCGATAGAAATGTTGGAATTTAAATTTTTTCACGTTTACACCATTTACCGTATAGTATTGTGGTAGCTTAGGGGTGTAGGGTAGGTAGGGTATAGCTGTGCAGTGATGAAAGGGTATTGGATTAACCCTTAACTCTAGTGACGCCAGGGTGCGGGTTCCTCTCTATAGATATATCCTACCGCCACCCGTCCCAGGAACGATAGGGAGGAATAAAGGATTGTCCACAATCGAAGTTTTAGTAAACAGAAGATAACTTTACTGCAGATTTTATGCAGGTTAAACGTAGTAACAGTCTTTACAGAGGACTGGACTTTAGGTTCCTCACAGGTTTGGTTGGGACCTTGTAGGGAATACGCTTGAAGTAATTGCTTTACGCTGTTCCACTGGATTTAGGGGAATTGTTTAGGTCCAGCAGTCACGTAGGATTAGGATTGAGTTAGATTGAACTCACGGTTTTGTATTTGGCTGAAGTGAGCAGGCTTCAGGCCTAGATTTGTCTTGCAGGTATACACAGAACTCCTCTCTCTCTGCTAGTCCGGTACCCAAGAGAGTTGCTGCTTGCTTTACAGCCAGGAAACAAGAGAGCGATGAGTGGAAACAGTGCCCTAAAGGGGCAGGCTTCAAGCTTATTGGTCCACCAGACCTGTCAGTCCTAATACAAAGCATTGTGGTACAACATGTGACATGAGCACCTGACCTGGAAGGTCCTTAACCTTAGCAGAACAATATATTTATTAATCACGTGACCTAAGGTCCTGGAAGCAATATTGACACTATACATTATATATATTACAAACACATAAAATTAAAGAAGGAAGAGGTGACTAGGGGTTATCCCACTAAGAGCATCCTATCGGTACCGAGGATCTCTGACTTTGGGGACTTATAAGACAAGGTACAGTACGTGTACAGTACCGGGACACCACAGTATCATAAACAACATATTTTAATAGATCTGACATTTCCAAATGCAGCGATACGAAATTTGTGTTTTTTTTTCTTTGACAAATTGAAAAAAAGGAGGTGATTATAACTTTAAGGGAGGGGCTTATTTGTATTTATGTAAATACTAGTTATCGGCAATCTAATGATCCTGCCAGGACCTGGGTCTTCACGCGGACCCATTCACACTGCGGAATGTCAGCGGTGGGGACTTCACAGGCACTGCATTGCCGTCAATGGTGACGACAAGGGGCACACGGTCCTACCGACGAAGGATTCCCCTACAATTATTTAATATTATAATATTATGCAATACTACACACACCCCCTTTATGAAATACAACTTATGATGCAAAAAAACAAGCCCATACATTGTTACGACAGAAAAATAAAAAAGTTATGGCTCTTGGAAGGTGTGAATGAAAAAAAATTAAGAAAAAATAAATGGTTTTGTCCTTAGGCTATACTAGGCCATGTCCTTATGGGGTTAAGTAAGAAAAGTTTTAAAGATTTTGTGCTGGTACAAAGTACAGTTCCACCATGCTGACTGTAGTACTATCCACTATCTGATCCGCTTCATAGTATTGTTCACACACAGGATATATATACACTGCTCAAAATACATAAAGGGAACACTTAAACAACACAATGTAACTCCAAGTCAATGACACTTGTGTGAAATCCCAATGTCCACTCAGGAAGAACACTGATCGACAATCAATTTCACATGGAACAGACAACAGGTGGAAATTATAGGCAATTAACAAGACACCCACAATAAAGGAGTGGTTCTGTGGACCACAGACCACTTCTCGGTTCCTATGCTTCCTGGCTGATGTTTTGGTCACTTTTGAATGCTGTCGGTGCTTTCACTCTAGTGGTAACATGAGACGGAGTCTACAACCCACACAAGTGGCTCAGGTAGTGCAGCTCATCCAGGATGGAACATCAATGCGAGCTGTGGCAAGAAGGTTTGCTGTGTCTGCCGGCGTAGTGTCCAGAGCATGGAGGCGCTACCAGGAGACAGGCCAGTACATGAGGAGACGTGGAGGAGGCCGTAGGAGGGCAACAACCCAGCAGCAGGACCGCTACTTCCGCCTTTGTGCAAGGAGGAACAGGAGGAGAACTGCCAGAGCCCTGCAAAATGACCTCCAGCAGGGCACAAATGTGTGTGGTAGCCCTTGGGGGGTGTATGATGGTGGTAACGGTATATGAGGGGTTAATGTTAACCCTATAGTTCGTGACGCCAGGCTGAGGGCTGGTATGTTGAATCAATGTTCCGGCCTATCGCTGCCCTTCCCAGTAACGATAGGTGCATGAAATGACTGAAGGTCCACAAAGAGATTGAACTTGAACGTGAATAACTTTACTGAAGTGCTTGCAATACCCACGGCACAGTAACAGTCTCATATAAACA
This sequence comes from Hyla sarda, assembly GCF_029499605.1. Classification (NCBI taxonomy): domain Eukaryota; kingdom Metazoa; phylum Chordata; class Amphibia; order Anura; family Hylidae; genus Hyla; species Hyla sarda. Next base: position 292,083,497 of record NC_079194.1, read on the forward strand.
GTCCTTAGGTTACTTAGTGACTGACAGTAGTTGTGGACCTTGAGTTAATGATACAGTCTCTGAATTTAGGGAGAGATTTGCAGATCCGTCCGGATTTAGGGGAGTTATTAGGTCCGGTGATGCTGCAGAGTGTTTGGTAACTGATACACTCTATAATTAGATTGTTCAGCCGTCGCCACAAGGCTCAGGCCTAACTCACTGCGTTAGTTGCTACGCAGATTCTTCTCTCATGACAGCCCACGAGGTAAGAGAGAGAAACATGGCCGCCGCTTCCTTATATGGGCAGGGGGCGGGGCAAATCTGATTGGTCCGAACATCTGCCATTCACCATTACATGGTGTAATGGGATTGCTTACGTCACAAGGCCTCCAAAGGTCCTTAAGTTTAATACCATAGAGTTCACCGAGTCACATGACCCGCAGGTCCTGCAACGCTATGGAAACAAGTAATTAACCATTTATTTACATATATGCTATCCTATTTACAATAATCTTTGCATAAAATACCGATCTATAAACTGAAATAGAGGCGACTAGGGGTAGACTGGATGACAGGGATCCCTACGTCCTAGGGACTCTGGCTATGGGGACCCATACATAAATAGGTACCGTATAGAATGCGGTACCGGGACACCACATGTGCATGTGTCCACTCAAACGGTCAGAATCAGACTCCATGAGGGTGGTATGAGGGTCCAAAATCCACAGGTAGGGGTTGTGCTTACAGCCCAACACAGTGAAGGACGTTTGGCATTTGCCAGAGAACACCAAGATTGGCAAATTCGCCACCGGCGCCCTGTGCTCTTCACAGATTAAAGCAGGTTCACACTGAGAACATGTGACAGATGTGACAGAGTCTGGAGACGCTGTGAAGAACGTTCTGATGCCTGCAACATCCTCCAGCATGACCGGTTTGGTGATGTTAGTAATGGTGTGGGGTGGCATTTCTTTGGGGGGCCTCCATGTGCTTGCCAGAGGTAACCTGACTGCCATTAGGTACAAAGATGAGATCCTCAGACCCCCTGTGATATCCTCAGACCTCATGTGGCTGGAGTGTGTCAGGAGTTCCTGCAAGAGGAAGCCATTGATGCTATGGACTGGCCGCCCGTTCCCCAGACCTGAATCCGATTGAGCACATCTGGGACGTCTCGCTCCATCCACCACAGACTGTCCAGGAGTTGGCAGATGCTTTAGTCTAGGTCTGGGAGGACATCCCTCAGGAGACCATCCTCCACCTCATCAGGATCATGCCCAGGCATTGTAGGGAGGTCATACGGGCACGTGGAGGCCACACACACTACTGAGCCTCATTGGGACTTGTATTAAGGACATTACATAAAGTTGGATCAGCCTGTACTGGGGTTTTCCACTGTGATTTTGAGTGTGACTCCATATCCAGACCTCCATGGGTTGATACATTTGATTTCCATTGATAATTTTTGTGTGATTTTGTTGTCAGCGCATTCAACTATGTAAAGACAAAAGTATTTCATACGATTAGTTCATTCAGATGTAGGATGTGTTATTGTTACGCCGAGCGCTCCGGGTCCCCGCTCCTCCCCGGAGCGCTCGCAGCGTTCTCTCATTCGCAGCGCCCCGGTCAGACCTGCTGACCAGGTGCGCTGCGATATTACTCCCAGCCGGGATGCGATTCGCGATGCGGGACGCGCCCGCTCGCGATGCGCATCTCGGCTCCCGTACCTGACCCGTTCCCCGTCTGTGTTGTCCCGGCGCGCGCGGCCCCGCTCCTTAGGGCGCGCGCGCGCCGGGTCTCTGCCATTTAAAGGGCCGCTGCGCCACTGATTGGCGCAGCAGGCCTAATCAGTATTCTCACCTGTGCACTCCCTACTTATACCTCACTTCCCCTGCACTCCCTCGCCGGATCTTGTTGCCATTGTGCCAGTGAAAGCGTTCCCTTGTGTGTTCCTAGCCTGTGTTCCAGACCTCCTGCCGTTGCCCCCGACTACGATCCTTGCTGCCTGCCCTGACCTTCTGCTACGTCCGACCTTGCTCTTGTCTACTCCCTTGTACCGCGCCTATCTTCAGCAGTCAGAGAGGTTGAGCCGTTGCTGGTGGATACGACCTGGTTGCTACCGCCGCTGCAAGACCATCCCGCTTTGCGGCGGGCTCTGGTGAATACCAGTAGCAACTTAGAACCGGTCCACCAGCACGGTCCACGCCAATCCCTCTCTGGCACAGAGGATCCACCTCCTGCCAGCCGAATCGTGACAGTAGATCCGGCCATGGATCCCGCTGAAGTCCCACTGCCAGTTGTCGCCGACCTCACCACGGTGGTCACCCAGCAGTCGCAACAGATAGCGCAACAAGGTCACCAGCTGTCTCAACTGACCGTGATGCTACAGCAGCTATTACCACAGCTCCAGCAACAATCTCCTCCGCCAGCTCCTGCACCTCCTCCGCAGCGACTGGCCGCTTCCGGCTTACGATTATCCTTGCCGGATAAATTTGATGGGGACTCTAAGTTTTGCCGTGGCTTTCTTTCGCAATGTTCCCTGCACTTGGAGATGATGTCGGACCAGTTTCCAACTGAAAGGTCTAAGGTGGCTTTCGTAGTCAGCCTTCTGTCTGGGAAAGCTCTGTCATGGGCCACACCGCTCTGGGACCGCAATGACCCTGTCACTGCCTCTGTACACTCCTTCTTCACGGAGATCCGAAGTGTCTTTGAGGAACCTGCCCGAGCCTCTTCTGCTGAGACTGCCCTGCTGAACCTGGTCCAGGGTAATTCTTCTGTTGGCGAGTACGCCATACAATTCCGTACTCTTGCTTCTGAACTATCCTGGAATAATGAGGCCCTCTGTAAACAGCTCAAGATCAAATTAAACTTCTCTTCTTCTTATCATCCCCAATCCAATGGGCAAGTAGAAAGAGTTAATCAGGTCCTGGGTGACTATTTACGGCATTTTGTTTCCTCCCGCCAGGATGACTGGGCAGATCTTCTACCATGGGCCGAATTCTCATACAACTTCAGAGTCTCCGAATCTTCTGCTAAATCCCCATTTTTCGTGGTGTACGGCCGTCACCCTCTTCCTCCCCTCCCTACTCCCTTGCCCTCTGGTTTGCCCGCTGTGGATGAAGTGACTCGTGATCTTTCCACCATATGGAAAGAGACCCAAAATTCTCTTTTACAGGCTTCATCCCGGATGAAAAGATTTGCTGATAAAAAAAGAAGAACTCCCCCCATTTTTGCTCCCGGAGACAAGGTATGGCTCTCCGCTAAATATGTCCGCTTTCGTGTCCCCAGTTATAAACTGGGACCACGCTATCTTGGTCCTTTCAAAATCAAGTGCCAGATCAACCCTGTCTCTTACAAACTCCTTCTTACTCCTTCTCTCCGTATTCCCAATGCCTTCCATGTCTCTCTCCTTAAACCACTCATCCTTAACCGCTTCTCTCCCAAAGTTGTTTCTCCCACTCCAGTTTCCGGATCTTCTGACGTCTTTTCTGTGAAGGAGATTCTAGCATCCAAGACGGTCAGAGGTAAAAGATTCTTCTTGGTCGACTGGGAGAATTGCGGCCCTGAGGAGAGATCCTGGGAACCTGAGGACAACATCCTGGACAAAAGTCTTATCCTCAGGTTCTCAGGCTCCAAAAAGAGGGGGAGACCCAAGGGGGGGGGGGGGGGTACTGTTACGCCGAGCGCTCCGGGTCCCCGCTCCTCCCCGGAGCGCTCGCAGCGTTCTCTCATTCGCAGCGCCCCGGTCAGACCTGCTGACCGGGTGCGCTGCGATATTACTCCCAGCCGGGATGCGATTCGCGATGCGGGACGCGCCCGCTCGCGATGCGCATCTCGGCTCCCGTACCTGACCCGTTCCCCGTCTGTGTTGTCCCGGCGCGCGCGGCCCCGCTCCCCGCTCCAGTGAAAGCGTTCCCTTGTGTGTTCCTAGCCTGTGTTCCAGACCTCCTGCCGTTGCTCCTGACTACGATCCTTGCTGCCTGCCCTGACCTTCTGCTACGTCCGACCTTGCTCTTGTCTACTCCCTTGTACCGCGCCTATCTTCAGCAGTCAGAGAGGTTGAGCCGTTGCTGGTGGATATGACCTGGTTGCTACCGCCGCTGCAAGACCATCCCGCTTTGCGGCGGGCTCTGGTGAATACCAGTAGCAACTTAGAACTGGTCCACCAGCACGGTCCATGCCAATCCCTCTCTGGCACAGAGGATCCACCTCCAGCCAGCCGAATCGTGACAGTTATCTTAGTGTTCCCTTTATGTT
>NC_079194.1:292092726-292141444 GCF_029499605.1 Hyla sarda
GAGAGAGAGAGAGAGACTGAGGACTGGAGAGAGAGAGAGAGACTGAGGACTGGAGAGAGAGAGAGACTGAGGACTGGAGAGAGAGAGAGACTGAGGACTAGATAGAGAGAGAGAGAGAGAGAGAGACTGAGGACTGGAGAGAGAGAGAGAGAGAGAGAGACTGAGGACTGGAGAGAGAGAGAGACTGAGGACTGGAGAGAGAGAGAGACTGAGGACTGGAGAGAGAGAGAGAGACTGAGGACTGGAGAGAGAGAGAGAGAGAGAGAGAGACTGAGGACTGGAGAGAGAGAGAGAGAGAGAGAGACTGAGGACTGGAGAGAGAGAGAGAGAGAGAGAGAGAGACAGAGAGACTGAGGACTGGAGAGAGAGAGAGAGACTGAGGACTGGAGAGAGAGAGAGACTGAGGACTGGAGAGAGAGAGAGAGACTGAGGACTGGAGAGAGAGAGAGACTGAGGACTGGAGAGAGAGAGAGAGACTGAGGACTGGAGAGAGAGAGAGACTGAGGACTGGAGAGAGAGAGAGAGACTGAGGACTGGAGAGAGAGAGAGACTGAGGACTGGAGAGAGACTGAGGACTGGAGAGAGACTGAGGACTGGAGAGAGAGAGAGACTGAGGACTGGAGAGAGAGAGAGAGAGACTGAGGACTGGAGAGAGAGAGAGAGAGACTGAGGACTGGAGAGAGAGAGAGAGAGACTGAGGACTGGAGAGAGAGAGAGAGAGACTGAGGACTGGAGAGAGAGAGAGAGAGACTGAGGACTGGAGAGAGAGAGAGAGAGACTGAGGACTGGAGAGAGAGAGAGAGAGACTGAGGACTGGAGAGAGAGAGAGAGACTGAGGACTGGAGAGAGAGAGAGAGACTGAGGACTGGAGAGAGAGAGAGAGAGACTGAGGACTGGAGAGAGAGAGAGAGAGAGACTGAGGACTGGAGAGAGAGAGAGACTGAGGACTGGAGAGAGAGAGAGACTGAGGACTAGAGAGAGAGAGAGACTGAGGACTAGATAGAGAGAGAGAGAGAGAGAGAGACTGAGGACTGGAGAGAGAGAGAGAGAGAGAGAGACTGAGGACTGGAGAGAGAGAGAGAGAGACTGAGGACTGGAGAGAGAGAGAGACTGAGGACTGGAGAGAGAGAGAGACTGAGGACTGGAGAGAGAGAGAGAGAGAGACTGAGGACTGGAGAGAGAGAGAGACTGAGGACTGGAGAGAGAGAGAGACTGAGGACTGGAGAGACTGAGGACTAGAGAGAGAGAGAGAGACTGAGGACTGGAGAGAGAGAGAGAGAGAGAGAGACTGAGGACTGGAGAGAGAGAGAGAGAGACTGAGGACTGGAGAGAGAGAGAGAGACTGAGGACTGGAGAGAGAGAGAGAGAGACTGAGGACTGGAGAGAGAGAGAGAGAGACTGAGGACTGGAGAGAGAGAGAGACTGAGGACTGGAGAGAGAGAGAGACTGAGGACTGGAGAGAGAGAGAGACTGAGGACTGGAGAGAGAGAGAGACTGAGGACTGGAGAGAGAGAGAGACTGAGGACTGGAGAGAGAGAGAGACTGAGGACTGGAGAGAGAGAGAGACTGAGGACTGGAGAGAGAGAGAGAGAGAGACTGAGGACTGGAGAGAGAGAGAGAGAGAGAGAGAGACTGAGGACTGGAGAGAGAGAGAGCGAGAGAGACTGAGGACTGGAGAGAGAGACACTAGGACTGGAGAGAGAGACACTAGGACTGTAGAGAGAGAGAGAGAGACTTAAACACTGGTGGGGGAGTTAATAAGAGTCTCATTCAGTATACAGCACATTGTATTTACATGAGAAACACCTGGAATAAGGCTGGGTTCACACTACGTTTTGTCCCATACGGGAGCGCATACGGCAGGGGGGAGCTAAAAGCTCGCGCTCCCGTATGTGACCGTATGCGCTCCCGTATGTCATTCATTTCAATGAGCCGACCGGAGTGAAACGTTCGGTCCGGTCGGCTCATTTTTGCGCCGTATGCGCTTTTACAACCGGACCTAAAACTGTGGTCAACCACGGTTTTAGGTCCGGTTGTAAAAGCGCATACGGCGCAAAAATGAGCCGACCGGACCGAACGTTTCACTCCGGTCGGCTCATTGAAATGAATGACATACGGGAGCGCATACGGTCACATACGGGAGCGCGAGCTTTTAGCTCCCCCCTGCCGTATGCGCTCCCGTAACGGACAAAACGTAGTGTGGACCCAGCCTAATCCTGTGGGTGTGTGAGGACCGGGACCAGGAGGATATTATACAGGGAGTCCTATGCAAATAGCACGTGACATTTCTGTATATAAGAATGTATCAGTGATATACCCCGGGAATATTCTATAATGTATCAGTGATACACCCCAGGAATATTCTATAATGTATCCGTGATATACCCCAGGAATATTCTATAATGTATCAGTGATACACCCCAGGAATATTCTATAATGTATCCGTGATATACCCCAGGAATATTCTATAATGTATCAGTGATACACCCCAGGAATATTCTATAATGTATCCGTGATATACCCCAGGAATATTCTATAATGTATCAGTGATACACCCCAGGAATATTCTATAATGTATCCGTGATATACCCCAGGAATATTCTATAATGTATCAGTGATACACCCCAGGAATATTCTATAATGTATCCGTGATATACCCCAGGAATATTCTATAATGTATCAGTGATATACCCCAGGAATATTCTATAATATATCAGTGATACACCCCAGGAATATTCTATAATGTATCAGTGATACACCCCAGGAATATTCTATAATGTATCAGTGATACACCCCAGGAATATTCTATAATGTATCAGTGATATACCCCAGGAATATTCTATAATGTATCAGTGATACACCCCAGGAATATTCTATAATGTATCAGTGATATACCCCAGGAATATTCTATAATGTATCAGTGATACACCCCAGGAATATTCTATAATGTATCAGTGATATACCCCGGGAATATTCTATAATGTATCAGTGATATACCCCGGGAATATTCTATAATGTATCAGTGATATACCCCGGGAATATTCTATAATGTATCAGTGATATACCCCAGGAATATTCTATAATATATCAGTGATACACCCCAGGAATATTCTATAATATATCAGTGATACACCCCAGGAATATTCTATAATATATCAGTGATATACCCCAGGAATATTCTATAATGTATCAGTGATATACCCCGGGAATATTCTATAATGTATCAGTGATATACCCCGGGAATATTCTATAATGTATCAGTGATATACCCCAGGAATATTCTATAATGTATCGGTGATATACCCCAGGAATATTCTATAATGTATCAGTGATATACCCCAGGAATATTCTATAATGTATCGGTGATATACCCCGGGAATATTCTATAATGTATCAATGATACACCCCAGGAATATTCTATAATGTATCAGTGATACACCCCAGGAATATTCTATAATGTATCAGTGATACACCCCAGGAATATTCTATAATGTATCGGTGATACACCCCAGGAATATTCTATAATGTATCAGTGATACACCCCGGGAATATTCTATAATGTATTAGTGCCCATAGGAGTTTCCTATAAAAAAAAAAAAAAAAAAAAAAATGAAAAAATGGTGTGTGGCTTCTCAGGTCAGGCTGGAAACTGTTAGTAGTCTTCTACTCTCATAGAACTTAGGCTATTTATTGCATCAGGAAAAGTGAGTTTTTCTAATACAGTATATGTTTAAATTTTTTTCACTATTAAAAGATTTCCGCTTGCAGTCAATGAATGGAAACATTCTCATTTCTCGAGCGCTTCATTGAGGACACAGGACCATGGGTATATGATTTTGCCGCTAGGAGGCTGACCCTAGGCAAAAAAACAAAAGAAGGTCGGCTCCTCCCGGCGGGATATACCCACTTCCGGGCTCTGAGCAACTCAGTTTTAGCTTAGTCAGCAGGAGGCAGACATAGGTCTGGAGTTCACTCCAGACCTGGTCTTATTTCTTTAGTTTTTTTCCTAGTATCAGTCTTTAGTTAGATATTCTTTCCTTTTTTGTTTTTTTTCTAGCGTGGGGCGACCTGCGAGCTAGGGGAACAGTGCATTGCTGGATGGGCCATTAACCCCTCCTCGCCTGGTGGTGTACCCAGGGTCCGGGTCCCCCATTTGCCCCTGTTTGCCAGCTGGACTGTGGCATGTGGCCATAGCTGGTCGAAGACTACTAGCTGAGTATGTCTATGTGAGTGAGTGTGTTTCCCTCCCCTGCCCCCCACCCCCTGGACTTCGGGGGGAGGGTGGGGAGACTTTTTTCCTTTGGCTGTGCAAGGTCTCCCTGGGATATGAGGGGTTAATCCCGGCGCTCTCTCTCACCTGCCCTCATGCGCTCCCCCCTCATTTTTTTTTCTGCACAGCCGAATTCTTCCTGCGGGTGATGAGGTGGTCCGCCCATTGCGCTTTCTCCGTTCATCCGGCGGCGCTTGTGGTAGCTGCACTGCAAACGCTGCCTTGCGCAAACTACCAGGCGACAGAAGCCCTTTTTTCTTCCGGCTCCAGGTCCTCTAATTGAGCCCGCAGCTTGGGCCTAATCTTAGCTTTGCCCCCTTTTTTTTGGCGCCTGTATCACGCGTTCAGTCATGTGAACTCCTCTTCTGCTGCACCCGGCCTATCTCTTGTTGTGGGTAAGGGCTGCTTTTCTCCTCCCCTCTTACTCCTATGGGGGTAAAGCGTGTGCCTTGGGGGTCACGGCTCTTGGCACTCCGGAAGTTGCGTGCGCTGCAGGGGTCAGTAGGCCCCTCCTTCCCTGCTTCTGAACCAGCGTGGACCTGGCTGGACTCACTTCTCCTCAGCCTGCGCTCAGCTCTACCTCCCTGCAGTCATCTCACTGCTGTCTGCTCCAGCTGAACCCTTTAAGACTGGACACAGGATGAGATCACTCCTTGTGTTTCTGGCTGTCTGACTTACTAGTGTCTACTCATGTTTGACCCCAGAGCCGACCGTCCAGGTCGCCTCTCCTCTGAATCATCCCCTGAATGTGGACGTGCGGGCCCCTCGCGCCGCCGCTCCATATACACCTATTCCAGGCGCTGTCGCGACCGGTCATCCAGTGTCCGCTCCCGGTCTCCGCCCTCCCGCTCCCAGTCCACCTCCACCCGTTCTAGGACTCCTACGGCGTGCTCCCGGTACCCAGGGGAGCTTGTAGACTCTAATTCGGTTCCTCCCTCTGCCTCGGAAGAGACTTCCTGTATGTCAGTTTTGGTGGACAGTATGGTGTCTGCAGTCAGGGACACCTTCCACCTACAGGACCCAGGAACTTCAGGTGCGGTCCCTGAAGTGTCCTTTCGCCGCGCTCGTCATGCACCTCAAGTTTTCAGCCCACACACTGAATTTGACGAGCTGTTAGAGGCCGCCTTGAAGCATCCTGATAAGCGCTTCCATGGGACTAAGAAGCTTTGGGGCTCTCTTTCCCTTCCCTCAGGACCTGGTTACAAAGTAGTCTTTGCCTCCTACGGTGGACCCTCCTGTATCGCAGCTTTCTAAATCCACTACCCTACCGCTGGCTGATGCAGCCTCCTTTAAGGATCCCTCAGATAAGTGCATTGAAAATTTTGGCAGAATTCGCCTTTGAAGCGGCAGTCTCAACTTTGGCGCGCCAGCTTTTGCCTCAACTTGGGTATCCAAATCCCTCTCGGTTTGAGCCGGTCAATTGTGCCAGGGGATTTTAGCAGGTGCCTCCCTCGGCGATTTGGTAGATCTAGCTCAGCAAATTGTTAATGCAGGTGACTACCTCTGCTCAGCCTCCTTAGACTCGGCTCGCTGCGCTGCCTTTGCCTCATTCAATCTAGTGGCTCTTTGGCGCTCTGTGGCTTAAGGCTTGGAATGCCGATGCATTACTGAACTTCCTTTCCTGGGGTCTCGTCTCTTGCAAGCGCCTAGATGATATAATCTCTGAGGCTACTGGGGGCAAGAGTTCCCTCTTGCCCCAAAATCGTCCACGGCGCTTGGACTCGCGGCAGAAGACTTCTGCCTTTTCGTTTCTTGGGCCGCTCGGACAAAACAGCAGCCTCACAGGATAGGAGGGTGCCATCTTTCAAGTCTTGCCCCTCAGGGAAATCGGGGCCCCGTTCCAACCGCCGCTCTTCCAATTCTGTGACTCGCAAGCCTCCCACTGCCTGAGGGTGCGCCCCCATTTGAGTCTTCTCCTCGAGTGGGTGGTCGCCTGTCCCTCTTTCGGTACCTTTTGGCTGGCGCACGTTCAGGATGCTTGGGTTCGACAGGTCCATGCCTTGTCCCAGGGCTATCGAATAGAATTCTCTTCTATTTATGGGATTGTTTTTTTCGGTCCCGCCCCCCACCCTCATTCTCTTGCTACAGCTTTTCAGGTGGCTCTTCGCCAGGGCTGTGGAGTCGGAGTCGATGAGTCGGACAAAATTTTGGGTACCTGGAGTTGGCAAACAATGCACCGACTCCTGCTAAATTTAGATTGGAATAAAAAAAAAAAAAGTTTAAATGTCCCAATTCACAAAAAGTTATAATTAATGAATTCTCTACTGTAAGAACAAAGATCAATGCATGCAGTGCCCCATGTAACCGCAAAACGAACAAGTTAAGTGACTGTGAAGAAGCTTTTCATGTGCTTTACTATTTGGCACACAACGCACAATTAGGAGCGGCAATACTTATACTTTCCATAGTGTTGTGTTCTGCTGTTACAGGGAACCCATGGGTAACCTAGCCTCTCACTGATAAGGGATTAAGGAAATATGTTTTTTGCAGGACTAGAGACACTTGCATAAGTGAAGGGAATGGAGGGTCAATAGTTCAAGACTGAAGCTGTCAACCATTGGAAAAACTGCTACCATTCAGCTAAGGCTATAAAAACTTGTAAACTCGATTGTTAGCTTAAAGGGGTACTCCGCCCCTAGACATCACGAGGGGCGGAGCCATGACGTAACTATGCTCCGGCCCCTGTATCGCCCGTCATTACGCACAGAGCGAACTCGCTCTGTGCAGTAATGGTAGCGCGGTGCCGCAGCAGCGGGACCCCGGCGATCTGACATCTTATCCCCTATCCTTTGGAAAGGCGATGAGATGTCAGATCGCCGGGGTCCCGCTGCTGGGGACCCCTGGGATCACCGCTGCGGCACAGCGCGCTCATTACTGCACAAAGCGAGTTCGCTCTGTGCCTAATGACGGGCGATACAGGGGCCGGAGCATCGTTGCATCACGGCTCCGCCCCTCATGATGTCACGGCCCGCCCCCTCAATACAAGTCTATGGGAAGGGGCGTGGAGGTCGTCACGCCCCCTGCCATAGACTTTCATTAAGGGGCGGGCCGTGATGTCACGAGGGGCGGAGCCATGACGTCACGTTGCTCCGTCCCCTGTATCGCCCATCATTACGCACAGAGCGAACTCTCTCTGTGTAGTAATGAAAGCGCGGTGCCGCAGCGGCGATCCCGGGGGTCCCCAGCAGCGGGACCCCGGCGATCTGACATCTTATCCCCTATCCTTTTGGCTAGGGGATAAGATGTCTAGGGGCAGAGTACCCCTTTAAACTTGACTATGGGATTCTACTAGGGAAATCATGTTTTATAATAAATGCCCCTTCCTGGATCCTCCCACTGCCTATCTTCAGCAGCAGATCAGCACACAAACTGTTCAATACAGTAGACTCTTGGCTTCCCAGCCAGTAGTCCTGTGGTAATGACATGTATGTTGCCTTTCTTTCCTTCAAGGAATGTATAAAATACATTCACATATTAATACAGAGGAGTCAGAGTTGGAAGCACAGAAAACTCCGTAGTCTGAGTTGGAGTCGGAACATTTATCTACCGACTCCACAGCCCTGCTCTTCGCACCCTCCTGTCCCATGGAGTGATCGTGCCGGTCCCTCTACGGGAACGGTTTTCGTGGTTCTACTCCAATCTCTTTGTAATTCCCAAGAAGGGCGGCACTGTCTGACCCATTCTCGATTTGAAGCTTCTAAACAGTTATGTGCGGCTACGGCATTTCCGGATGGAATCTCTGCGGTCAGTAGTCTCCTCCATGGATCACGGGGAGTTCCTCTCTTCTGTGGACATACGGGACGCCTACTTGCACATCCCTATCTTTCTGGCCCACCAGTGTTTTCTCAGGTTCACGGCATCTTCGCCACTCTCAGGGGAGAACAGATACACCCCATCTGGACGACCTACTCATCAAGGTGCCCTCCCTGGAGCAGAACCGGGTCAGTCCCAACATCACTCTGCAGACCCTTTCCAGTTTTCTGTATCAACCGCGTGAAATCCAACCTGTTTCCGTCTCGGTCTCTGTCTTTTCTCAGGATCCGTTTCGACACAGCTGTGACTCTCCTCACTCTTATTGAGGACAAACTCCGGGAGCTGTTGTCGGGGATTCGCTTGCTTCGGCAGCCAGGTCTGATTCCTGTCTGGGCCTGCATGTCTGTTCTGGGCAAGATGGTAGCCTCCTGGCTTTGGTCTCCTCTCCTCCGGGTGGGTCGCTCCTTCCTGCCTCTCCATTGGTATGTCCTGGCTAGGGATCGACCGATATTGATTTTTTTAGGGCCGATACCGATAATCTGTGACCTTTCAGGCTGATAGCCGATAACTTTATACCGATATTCCGGTATAAGTTATCGGCTATTTCCCTCATCCCCCCCTGGCCGCCACCCGTTTCTCTCCCCCTGCCTGTCCTGGAGTCTCCTCCCTAGTCCAACCACCACCGCCGCTGCCCCATTGCCTCCCCCCCATCCCCGGTTTTATGACCTGTTCCGGGGGTCCGTGCTACTTCTGACTCCGGCAGCGTCCTGAGCTGTCACTGTGCGCACTGACGGTGACATCGCGTTGAGGACGTCACTAGCGCAGGACGTCGCAGGAGCCAGAAGTAGCGCGGACCCCGGGAACAGGTAATTATAAAATCGGAGGCAATGGGTCCGTGGCGGCGGCGGTCTCTGGCCGGGGAGGCGTGGCATTATCGGCAAGGTAATTGCCAATACCGATAATGTCCAAAATCATGAATATCGGCCGATTAATATCGGCCAAACCGATAATCGGTCGATCCCTAGTCCTGACCACGGATGCAAGTCTCCTTGGCTGGGGAGGTGTTTTTCGTGACAAAGCGGTCCAAGGCAGTTGGACCCCGTCAGAGTCCGGTCTCCCCATCAATGTTCTGGAGCTCAGTGTGATCTTCCTGTGTCTTCTTCACTGGAGTCGCCTGTTGCGGGGTCTTCCGGTACAGGTGCAGACGGACAACGCCACGGCCATGGCATACATCAATCGCCAGGCTGGCAGCCGCAGCTCTGCGGCCATAAAGGAATTGTCGGAGATCCTCTCTTGGGCGGAACTTCACCATATTGGCAGTTCACATTCCCGGGATTGACAATTGGGAAGCGGACTATCCGCCGACCTGAGTGAGTGGTCCCTTCACCTGAAGGTCTTTGCTCAAATCTGTCACCACTGACTAACTCCAGACGTGGATCTCTTTGCGTCACGCCAGAACAGGAAAGTCCCTTGCTTCGTCATGGGATCCCCTGACACTAGCGGTAGACGCTCTTGTGGTTCCTTGGACTCCCTTCGCTCTCCCCTACCTCTTTCCTCCGCTTCCACTTCTTCCCTGGGTCGTCCAGAAGCTCAAGGCGGAGGGTGTTTGGCCTCATTGCGTGCGGTACGCGGGAGTGGCAGACGTTCCCTTCTGTTTTCCGGATTGTCCCGACCTTCTTTCCCAAGGACCCCTCTGCCACCCCAATTTACTTCCACTGTGTTTTAGGGTGTGGCGGTTGAAACCGTGGTTTTGAGGGCTCGTGGATTCTCTTCCAGTGTGATCCGGACCATGCTCCGTGCTCGGAAGCCCTCGTCTGCCAGAATTTACCACTGTACCTGGCAGGCCAATTTCCGCTGGTGCGAGGCTCGTTCCCTCTCTCCCACGTCTTCTTTTTTCCTTGCCGAATCTCTTGTCCTTTTTACAATCGGGCCTGGAAAAGGGGTAGATTTCGGCCCTTTCTGTCCTCTTGCGTCTGACCTTCATGTGCGCACTTTTTTGCAGTGTGTGGCTCACGAGGTTCCTCCGTTCTGGTCCCCCACTGCACCTTGGGACCTCAATCTTGTCTTATATGCTCTGCAGGGTGGCCCGATTGAGCTTCTTGGTCAGGTTTCCCTTCGTTTCCTTTCCTGGAAGGTGGCCTTCCTTGTCGCAGTCACGTCCATTCGCCGTGTGTTGGAATTTGCTGCCCTCTCTTGCAGTTCACCTTTTCTGGTGCTTCACCAAGACAAGGTAGTTCTTCGGCCAGTGCCCTCTTTTCAGTCCAAGGTCGTGACTTCTTTTCACTCTAACGGGGAGATTGTGTTGCCTTTTTTCTGCCCATCCTCTTCTCATCCACGGGAACGCCAGCTTCACAAGCTCGACTTGATCCTTGCGGTTCGGACTTGTCGGGCACTTCCTCCTTCCAGCGGTGTGATTCTCTGTGCTTCCTGATGGGTGGCGTAAGGGGCTCCCGGCTTCTGAGGCCACTATTTCCCGGTGGATACGCTCCACCATTTTGGAGGCGTTTCGTTGCAAGGGTCAGGTACCCCCCCCTTTCGAGTGACGGCTCACTCCACCCGCCGGTGGGGGCCTCCTGGGCAGTCAGCCACGGCGCTTCGGCTCTGCAGGTTTGCAAGGCGGCGTCCCTGCATACTTTTGCCAAGTTTTGCGGTGTGCATGCCTTTGCGTTCTCCAACACAGGCTTGGGCTGCAGGGTTCTGCCATCCGCCTGAGTTCTCTTCTGGCTGGGATGTTGTTTTTCCCTCCCCAGGGACTGCATTAGGACATCCCATGGTCCTCTGTCCCCCAATGAAGCGCTCGAGAAAAGTAGATTTTTTTGACTTGCTGCGCTTCTATTGGGGGACACAGCACCCGCCCATTGGTTTGTTTGTGACCAGCCAGTTTTCCACTGTGGTGCGTATTAAAATTTTTTATAAAATTTTTTTTTTTGTGGTCTGTTCCCTTCTTTTGTCTGGGTTTTTTGTTCGGACTTTTCTTTCTTGGTCGGTTCTCCTTCTTCTGCTTTGGGACTAAACGGAGTTGCTCAGTCAGGAGGCGGGTATATCCTGTCGGGAGGAGCCAATTTTTTTTTTTTTTTTTTAGCCTAGTGCCAGCCGGCAAGCATATACCCAATAGAAGCTCCGAGAAAGAGAGATTTTATGGTAATTAAAAAATTCTACTTTTATGGGCTTGAAACGCATCTTGACCTAGTCCTGTTTGCTCTGGTACAGTTTGGGTGGGGTCTTAAGGTCAAAGAATATTGTCTACACCAGTTGTTTTCCAAGCAGCGTGTCTCCAGCTGTTGCAAAACTACAACTCCCAGCATGACTGGTCAGCAGTTTTGCATCAGCTGGGGAGACACTGTTTATAAAACACTGATGCGCTGTAGCAACACCAATTTTCTACTTCTGCAGATTCCATCTTGATGTGTTGACGTATACTGTATAATAAGATGCCACAAGAGACAAGAATCAGACTCCCAGCTATGGGCATGAGGTGAAGGGGGCGCTGCCGAGGCTACTGGGGGGGGGGGGGGGGGGGGGGAGATTTCTTAAATGAGAGTCCTTCTTTTATTTGGCCACAAATACTGACAATAGTTCTGGAAGACCCTCATACTTCAAGGCGTCGTGTAATACTATAAGACATAAGTGATCGTCCCAGTAACCCAACCAGTGCCGATCAGCTCAGTGTGTGGGTGCTGCCTCAAGAAAAGGGGGGTATCCATTGAGAACAAAATTTCTCCAGGACCCCGCAGCTGTGGTGTAGGCAAAACACCCCCTATTACTCTATACTGTGAGGGCACAAGACAGAATGACCTGTATATGGAAGCTGACAAAATGATCAATGATCATACCAATGTGATTGAAAATCAATATCCACGCAGGTGCAACACTGCCACCTATTAACCGTACTGTGAACAGCACCTTGAGTGAAGTCAAACAGCGAGGTCCCCAAGAATAAAACTGCTAATGAGTCAATCTCTAATTACAAATACCAGTCCCCTGTTCTGGTATTTTTAAAATGGGATATACCATGACCTTATGAAAGGAGGGGATCCACTTCTGCTGTGCAGGGAACTGATCCGGTCCATTTCGTTGTGCTGCAGTTTCCCTGTACCGCTTAGACTTAGCAGCCTTTTCAGTGCGGGGAAAGATTGTGATGGGGCCACAGGGCTAAAATGACCTCCCTCCAGTCCAGACCATTATAGATAGCCTATCCAGAATGTACATGCCATGCAGAATGGAAGTCCTGCCAATCCACATGAAGTAATTCTTTCTTCTCTGTTCTTGCACTTTCCAGTTCCTAAAGTGTACCTGCACTTTAAGGAATAACACTATTTTTATGGCATTTTTCACCAGTTTTACCCATCTGGAGACAGGCTCCATTTCAAATTCTAATTTGTCCCTGAGCTAGTGGATGTAGTCTTACCTCTATTTCTATAGCCCACCCTCAGATGTAGCATCAGCAGCATGGAGGACATTATAGAGCAGTGTAAGCTGCGAAGCCAGCATTAAGGGTGAGATATAACCCTTACTAGAGATTTCAGCAGTTTCTGTGTTTATCACTCGTTCTGTCTCTGTGCAGCTTATTTCTTCTCCCTCCCCTTTCTTCATAGACTTTTATGAGCAGCTGTTACCTTATCTTACAGTTTTTGACTTTAATAGCCCTTGCCCATTTTGGAGTTACGAGATTCGGGTGCAGCAGCCTCCTGTGTTCAGTGGGATTCTTCTGCACTGTTCACACTGAAATTTCAGATCCTTGAACCCCCCCCCCTCCCCTCAAGAATGTTCAATTTTTCTGGCAGAATTATGCCCGTGCTGCATTTCCGTCAACGCTGACGACGTGTGTCCACGCGGCCTCTATCTCTGATTCATTTAGGCGGTTCTGCTGCACACGGAATGTTCGGACATATGGTATGTTCACACTACAGAATATAACAGTTTTTGCACAGTGAATGATGAGTTCGGAAGGGCCGGGGGAGGGGAAATTGATCCTAATAAATGAGGAGAGAGAGAGAGAGAGAGAGAGACAGAGAGAGTAATTTTTCTCTGATAAGATATACACTATATATAGACAAAAATATTGAGCCCCAGTATTTGAAGTGTCCCTGCCCTTTCAAAAAAAAAAAAAATTGACATATCTCAAAGACATCTGAAAAGTTTTGATTGGATTGGGGCTCAGAGCTGGGACCCCCATCGATCAGGAGAACCAGTGAAGTGCATGGTAGTGCTTTTCCCTCCCTGGCTTGTTGTGATCGCTGCCATGAGACGACAGGATAGAGGAGAAGTTTTATATTTGAGCACCCCTTTAAGCTTGCTTTCCCCCTCTTGTTTTCCTGATTGGTGGGGGTCTCAGAACTTGGCCCCCGTCCGATTAAAACTTTTGAGATCTCTCTTCTTTCAGTGTTTTTCATCCAGGCGTTTTAAACTTATTACAAAACTACAACTCCCAACATGCCCGGACAGCCAACGGCTGTCCGAGCATGCTGGGGGTTGTAGTTTGGCAACAGATGGAGATCTATGGGTAAGATGGATTTCTAAGGGTAAACAGTCACTGAATGAAATTGCAGGGAGAGATGGTGAGGAGCTCAGCGCCTGCTAGAATTTCATAGCCCTGGTTGCTTGATACAGAGCTCTCCAGCACCACCTAATGGCTGATGTATGGAAGTGAAATTCTTCACAGCGTTCGCCAGTGTTTCCCAACCGTGGTGCCTTCAGCTGTAGAAAACTACAACTCCCAGCATGCCCAAACAGCCGAAGGCTTGGAAATGTAGTCTTGCAACAGCTTGAGGCGTACACTGATCAGCTATAACGTGTGAAAGTGAATCGGAGCTGGGATATATAAGGAGTGAAGGTTTGCATCCGTGCATGTTTGTTATTATTTTTTTCTGTTTAAGAGTATCTGTCACTAAGTAAACTTTTCTAAACTAACTCAGGCTATGCTCCCTAACTACACCTCCCCCCCACCCCGCCCTTAAAAAAAAATGTTTAAGAGCTTTAAAAAGCTATTTATCTTACCTCTCTTCTTGCTGACCTAGTGTGAGCTGCCGGCAGGAGGGTGTGGGCATGCCCCAACAGGCGCTGCGTCACAGAAGCCTGCTGGGGGGACTGCTTCTGCCCTCACTTTGCGGGGGGGGGGGGGGGGGGGAGGAGAGACATTTGCAGAGCCCTGCTTGTCCTCGGTGTACGGAGCGCCGCTTGTCCTCGGTGTACGGAGCGCCGCTTGGCCTCGGTGTACGGAGCGCCGCTTGGCCTCGGTGTACGGAGCGCCGCTTGGCCTCGGTGTACGGAGCGCCGCTTGGCCTCGGTGTACGGAGCGCCGCTTGGCCTCGGTGTACGGAGCGCCTCAGTGTCTTACATAGAAAGAGCAGTAGTATAGATAGATCTGGAGGGGAGGTGTATAACTACTATATATCCTGATCCTATAGAGTTAGCAGCAGTAGGTGATAATGTAATCCTGTAGATCACAGGAAGTCAGAACTCAGGTCTGACATCCTTTCACTCACGTGAAGCACAGACTTGATCACATGACTCAGTTACAGCAGTAAACTGTAGGGATGCAGCTAGGCTGGAATTAAACTGAGGACACTGTAAGACTAGTTATGGTGATTGTGAATGACATGGGAAAAGAAGAACTCCAGAGTGCCTCTGTAACCTTATAGAGAAGCACTGCTATACGCACTTCCTATATACTGTGCCAACATAGATAAGTTTCCCACACCTTTATACATGTTTTTCTTTAATCATTATGATAGACTCTGAACACCACTGTAACATTCCCAAGTTATATTTATAGCCTAAGATTCTAATGTACAACAGAGCCTAAAACACACAACCTGGTACGTGGCATGTTCGGCTTTTTTTTTTTTTTGGGCACAATCTAAGCAAGATTTTTCTGCATTTTGCTTAGTTAGCATTCTCCATTGCTTTTCCAATGATGGCTTTAAAGGGGTACTCCGCCTCTAGACATCTTATCCCCCTATCCAAAAGATAAAGGATAAGATGTCTGATAGCGGCGGTCCCGCAGCTGGGGACTAGGGATCGACAGATATCGTTTTTTTTTAGGACCGATACCGATAATCTGTCGCCTTCAGGCCTATAAACCGATATTCCGGTATAAGTTATCGGCTATTTCAACCCCCCCCCCCCCCCCCCCCACTGGCAGGGCAGAAGCCATTGCAGATCAATGATTTAAAGCGGGCGCTTTAAATCAATTAACTGCAGCGGCTTTTGCGGTGCCAGAGGGCGCCGCCCGCTTTTCTCCCCCTGCCTGTCCTGGGGTCCTGAGTCTAACCACCACAGTTGCCCCATCGACACCCCCCATCATCCTGTGCCCACATACCGCCGCCGCCCCCCCCCCCCCATACCCGGTGTTATAATTACCTGTTCCCGGGGGTCCGCGATAGGGCTGGGCGGTATGAGCAAAAACGTGTATCACAGTATTTTTTTTAAGTGATTGCGGTTTCACGGTATTTAACGGTATTCCCCCGCCCCCCCCCATGTGACCTGGGCACCGCTTCTCTCCCAACACCCACCGCCCCCCCCCCTCACAATTAATTAACAGCTGCGCTGTCCCCACATCTGTCCCCACATCATGTCAGCCGCGTGCGCTCCTCTGCTCATCCTCCTATGAGTTGCGGGCCGCAGCGCTAGAAATCTGTACTACAAATATCGTTTCCCAGGCTGCAAAAATAAACTAAACTAACCTGCCTACGTTCCCCCGTTGCTCTGCTACCGTCTTCACTGTCCTGCGCTGCGGTCCTCTTGCAGTTTCCTTGGGGCGGGAAAGTCACAGAGCCGCCAGCCTATCATCGGCCGGGGCGGGACATCGCTGTGGCCGGTGCTAGACTGAGCGCGCTGTCATGTATGCTCATTACTTGACAGTGGGCTCAGCCTATCAGCGGCCGAGGTGGGACATCGCTGCGGCTGGTGATAGGCTGACGGCTCTGTGATGTTCCCATCCCCAGGACCGCAGCGGAGGGACCACGTCGGAAGGGAAGTTAGTTTGTTTTGTTTATTTTTGCAGCGTTACTTGTAGGACAGATTTCAGGATGAGCAGAGGAGCGCACGCGGGTGACATGATGTGGGAACAGATGTGGGGACAGCGCAGCTGATAATTCATATGGGGGGGGGGAGCAGAATAGCGCTCGCGGGTCAAATATGATTAGTTCCCCGATGTGGGGACAGCGTGCTGCGGCGGATAAGTCACTCATTCGCAGGGGGGAGGGGCCCAACCGGTATTGCGGTATGGGCAAAATTCATATCGTGAGGGGGAAAAAATCGGTATTCGGTATACCGCCCAGACCTAGTCCGCGATCCTTCTGGCTCCGTCGGCGTCCTGCGCGGTCACTGTGCGCACTGACGGTGACGTCGCGTTGGGGACATCACTCGTCATTACGCAGCGCATAGCAACAGCGCAGGAGCTAGAAGGATCGGTGACCCCGGGAACAAGTAATTATAACAACGGGGATGGGGGGAGTCGATGGGGCGGCGGCGGTATGTGGGCAGAGCATGGGGGGGAGGCGATGGGGCAGTGACGGCGGTATGTGGGCAGAGGGTGGGGGGAGGCAATTGGGCGGTGGCGATGGTCGTCTTTGGCCACGGGGCATTATCGGTATATCGGCAAGGTAATTGCCGATACTGATAATGTCCAAAATCGTGATTTATCGGCCGATAATATCGGCCAAACCCATAATCGGTCGATCCCTACTGGGAACCCCCACGATCTTCCTGCGGTAACCAGCGTTTGTCTTGAGCCTCGGGTGCAACGTTGAAGGCTCGTGATGTCACGGCCACAACCCCTCAATGCAAGTCTATGGGAGGGGGTGTGAAGTGGGGCGTGACCGTGACGTCACGAGCGGGGCATGGTCATGGAGTCGCGAGGCTCCTCCCCGCATCATCAGTCATCCAGCACGGAGCGAAGTTCGCTCCATGCATCGGATGTCTGCGGTGCCGCAGCCGAGATCCTTTGGATTGGGGATAAGATGTCTAGGGGCGGAGTACCCCTTTAAGGAGAATGGACATTGTTCGATCCGGCTGAAAAGTTGCATAGTGTTTGGTGTTTTGCACAGACGGGCGCTGATGTCCTTTATGCCTCGTTCACAGTAACGGTAACAGTTTTTGTACTAGAACCCAATACAACGACGCAAAACGGTGCTGTATGTGAGCGGGGGCATATAAGCAGCCCTCCCCTGTAAAGGGGTGGTACAGGCACCTGATGGGGCCCCCGGTTATGTCCCCTGCATACTCCTCGCGTGCTCCGCTCATGTAGAAATCCCGCCGCTTCCAGGATGTTTTTATTTTTTTATTCCTGTTCACCAAAGCAGAATTATGAATCGTTTTGCCTTTGCTTTTTATCAATTGGAGTGGGTGCCATTCACATGGAGGAGGATGCAGTAAGCTGGATGTAATCTCTTCACTGAGCGCCGGCCTCATGTGTAAACGGTGACTTGATGTGACTGAGCCCTAGAGAGGCCGCGGTCATGTGACGCTGGCATTGGCTCGTACACGTGCGGCGAGGGGGGAATAGGTGGGGAGCGGGGAGGGGAGCTGCTGTAGATTACAGTGTACTTATTCCCATTTACTGGCCACAGGCTCTTTCTGTATCTCTTGGGAAGTGAACGTAGGTCAGAGCTTCTGTACTTTTCCAGAGCAACTTAGTAGAAAGTGGAATAAAGTAAGTGCGGACAATGTCTACGGAGTGTAACCTACACAGTGACCTCACCAGCAGAATAGTGAGTACAGCTCTGGAGTATAATACAGGATATAACTCAGGATCAGTACAGGATAAGTAATGTAATGTATGTACACAGTGACCTCACCAGCAGAATAGTGAGTACAGCTCTGGAGTATAATACAGGATATAACTCAGGATCAGTACAGGATAAGTAATGTAATGTATGTACACAGTGACCTCACCAGCAGAATAGTGAGTACAGCTCTGGAGTATAATACAGGATATAACTCCGGATCAGTACAGGATAAGTAATGTAATGTATGTACACAGTGACCCCACCAGCAGAATAGTGAGTACAGCTCTGGAGTATAATACAGGATATAACTCAGGATCAGTACAGGATAAGTAATGTATGTACACAGTGACCTCACCAGCAGAATAGTGAGTACAGCTCTGGAGTATAATACAGGATATAATTCAGGATCAGTACAGGATTAGTAATGTAATGTATATACACAGTGATCTCACCAGCAGAATAGTGAGTACAGCTCTGGAGTATAATACAGGATATAACTCAGGATCAGTACAGGATAAGTAATGTAACGTATGTACACAGTGACCTCACCAGCAGAATAGTGAGTACAGCTCTGGGGTATAATACAGGATATAAGTGTTCCGAACGCTTAGAGCCGGCACTGGGAGCTCGTGACGTCATAGTAATGACATAACACCCGGCCCCCACAATGCAAGTCTATGGGAGGGGGCGTGCATTGAGGGGGCGAGGTGTGCTCCTACCGCTGGCTCCAAGCGGAGTACCCTTTTAAGGTTCAACTAATTACCGCCACTCCCCCCCCCCCGTAGAGACATTGTCGACTTCTTCAACTGGTTATGGCTGACATTGCACCACCCGATTGGCTTATCGTTAGAGGACTCTTTTTAGGCCGGGCGAAATTTGAGCAGAATGTCCGCATGGAAAACACGTGCAGACATTCTGCACGTTTGGACTATCCGGCAGGAAATGCTCCGACTCGAAGACGGCAATACATTTCCTGGCGGTATCCGTAGAAAGAGTAGACACGTCTAGTGGTGCAGCGCTTTTTCTAAAAAGTTAAAGGACGAGTATAATGTAAAAAAAAACAAAAAAAAAATAAAAAAAAAACTTCAGATAGGTTTAGGTTGTGGGGGGTCTGAGTGCTGGGGCCCCCCGTGATCTCATGTTTAGAGCCCCGGCTCTCCTATACAGCGGCGCATCACAACCCACATCCGAAGCGGGGACTGCCACGCACCCTCCATATAGCTCTATGGGAGGGCAATCTTCAGCTCTCCCATAGAACTATATAGAGGGGCAGTGGTGGCCCCCGCTTCGGACAGGGGCTGTGAGACATGCCGCTGTATAGGAGAGCCGGGGCTCTAAACAGGATATGGCAGGGGGCCCCAGCACTCGGACCCCCGAGATCTAAAACTTATCCTCTAGGGGAAACGTTTTTATTTTTTTACATGATACTTGTCCTTTCACTTGAGTTGCCAAACAAATTTGCTTATTCCTTGTCCTTTGTAAATACTGATCTGTATCTCAAAACCTATCTTCCTATCCACAGTATAGGAGATAAGTATCTGATTATGGATGTCCGGCCATTGGGACCTTCCCCGATCTCCAGAATGGAGCCCTATCTCTACCTGTGCATGGAGTGGCATGTCTGAAAACCCTATATGTCTTCTCTATGGGGGCGCCAGAGATACCGTGTACAACACTCACAGGCTGCACAGGGAAAGACGTGAGACCCATTCTTGAGATTGCAGGGATCTCAGTGGAGATCGCACTGACGGCACTAGGACTACGCGGACTGCATTGCCGTCCCCATGGAAATGCATTTCTGGGTGGATCTTTTGAGAGATCTGCTCAGAAATGCATTGCCATCTATGGGGATGAGAGAAACAAAGGCGCTCCTTGTGGAGTATCGCTTGCAACAAGGATACCAAGGAGGGGGAGGGTAAATCACAGCTTTCCGAAGGAGGTTATGTACCTACATACACAACAATGGTAATCTTATATAGATAATGCTTGCCCATCTGTAGCCTTCCTGGAACTTGGGATAACAGAGTGGGTAGGACTTTGTGGGTGTAGGAATTCCGGCGCTGATCAAGGCAAGGAGTCACGGAGGTGTTCGTACCAACCATACGGTTTATTAACAATGCAACGCGTTTCGCGTTGCATTGTTGTTAATAAACCATATGGTTGGTACGAATACCTCCGTGACTCCTTGCCTTGATCAGCGCCGGAATTCCTGCACCCATGAAGTCCTACCCACTCTGTCATCTATGGGGACGGCAATGCAGTCCTTGCAGTCCTAGTGCCGCCGGCTCGATCTTCGGGCAGAAATTCTGCCCGGAGATTCTGCAGTGTGAACCCAGCCTAACCCATTGACTCCAGTGAGTAGCAACATAATCCGCAATCGGAACGCCAGCTGCGGGAACCCGCTGTGGATGTGCTACATGTGACCCTACCCTAATGCGGTATTCTGGTGAGCCACAACTTTTTTTAAATCTGGGGCTAGTGAGGGGGGAAAAAAAAAAGTTATACTTGCCTACCCAGCCCCCTGCCCACCAGTCCTGTTACAGCTCCATCCAGTCCCCATTGCCCATTTCTTCTTCTTGCTTCCGAGACAGGACCTTCCTGCTCAGCCAATCACTGGCCGAGACCAAACTTTTTTTTTTTTTTTTGCGGACAGTGAGTGGCTGAGCGCGCAAGTCCTGTTTCAACGCATCGTCTCGGAAGCAGGCAGAAAAGACCGGCATCGGGGGGACCGGAAGGAGTCGCAACAAGACCTTCGGGGAATGGGGTAGGTAAGTATAACTTTTTATTTTTATTTTATTGTCTTACCAGCCCCAGCATTATTTAAAAATTCAAATAATATTTGTGAGAATGGCATCGGTCAAGAAGTGAGATATAGAAGGCAGCAAGCGTAAGAAACAGAACAATTGGGACATCTATATGACCGGGTCAGGGCATCTGCAGAGTGGCCAGTCTTGTGGGGGTGTTCCCGGTATGTAGGAAGGATGACCGGCGACAGAATCATGGTGCCCCAAGGGGAGAACCTTCTGGTCTGATTTCATTGCTATAGAGCAGTGAACCTCCAGTTGTGGCAAAACTACAACTCCCAGCATGCCCGGACAGCCAACGGCTGTCTGGGCGTGCTGGTTGTTGTAGTTTTGCAACAGCTGGAGGGTCTACAGTTTGGAGACCACTGCAGTAGAGCAAACTGCTGCAAAAGTGAAGAGCGATGCGGGACCCTTGACTAATCAGTGCTTAAACTGACATAGACAATATTAGGCGGGTGGTTTTATTGTTACGGCCGGTCAGTGCGTTAACTATTTTAGCGTTTTTGTATTCCAGGCTATTATGTTTCGTACTTTTTTGCCATATGCAGAGCCCCTCATTTGCTGCACAGCAGTATTTTTCCTTTTATTCCCGGTCGCTCCTCGGCGATCCAGTTCTCCGGGATTTCGCAGTCATCTCTCTCTTCCAGCAGAGGAGGGGGAAAAAAAATAAAAAAAAAGCCTGTTCTCTGCAGAATAGAGGGTGCTGGAGAGATAGGAAAATCCTGCCTTGACAACAGAAGCAAGCATCACGCTCGGCGCTGATTGGCGCTCTCCAAACCTATGAGGCCGCGCCGCTGCTTTTCTGCAGTTTTTGCACAGGTGCAAAATAAGTTCCTGATTTATCAATGAAATATTCGCCATGTTGCTGCCTCCCGAAGCAGATCTGTAATAAAACCTCAAATCATCGCCTCGTGTATCCGGGCGCATTACGCGGAGGAGGCAGACTCCTCGCTACTCGTCTAACAAACCCCCCCCCCCTTTCCAACCCCGACGCTGATCACATTAATGAGATGAACAGGATAGGAATTTATTTATTTATTCTTTGTTTCTTTTTTATTATTAGGATTATTGTTCGCCGCCTCTGTCCCATATCGGTTCCATTAACCTTCCATCAGTCAGACAAGGGGAGAAAAAAAGTTGGAGTGAAAGCGAATAAACAATTACAAGTAGAATTCCATTATTTTGGCACAATCAGACGCTTTCTGAATGTCTGGATTGCTGGATGTCACATTGAATACTTCCCTAGAATGTTACACTGAAAATTTGTGTCTTATAGTTTTGAGATTGAGATTATCAGCCGATATTCACGATTTTGGACATTATCGGTATCGGCAGTTACCGTGGCAATAGTGCCCCGCCCCCCTGGCCAGAGACCGCCGCTGCCCCATTGCCTCCCCCATCCCCGGTTTTATAATTACCCGTTCCTGGGGTCCGCGCTACTTCTGGCTCCTGCGGCGTCCTGCGCTGTTGCTGTGCGCTGCGCTATGACGAGTGATGTCCTCAACGCGACGTTACCGTCAGTGATGTCCTCAGCTGCTGGAGCCAGAAGTAGCGCAGACCCCGGGAACAGGTAATTATAAAACCGGGGATGGGGGAGGCAATGGGGCAGCGGCGGTGGTTGGACTCAGGACCGGCAGGGGGAGAGACGCGGGCGGCGGCGGTCTCTGGACAGAGGGTAGGCAGGAGGGGGGGGGGGGGGGGCAGCGTTGGTGGTGGTAGGACTCAGGAGGACCCCAGGACAGGCAGGGGGAGAGAAGCGGGTGGCGGCGGCAGCGGTCTCGGAGGGGGTGGGGGGTGTTAGGAGAAATAGCCGATAACTTATACCGGAATATCGGGATAAGTAATTATCGGCTATCGGCCCTAAAAAAAAAAAATCAATATCGGTCAATCCCTAGTAATAAAAAAAAAAAAAAAAAAAAAAAAAATATATATATATATATATATATATATATATATATATATATATATATATATATATATATATATATATTATAATATTTATAATATATTTTTTTCGTTTTATATATATTTTTTCTTTATTATATTATTATTTAATGTTTTTTATTTGCCTGTTACATCTTTAACCCCCAAAATTTTACAATCAACCCCCTACTCAGACTGTGTCATTCCTGTTGCAAAGATGGGTGTCTGGCAGTGGGGAATCCCGCTATGGCAGGTGTCCTGGTGTTTGTTGTCCATTGAAATGAGCTGTTACAGCCTCTTAATAAAAAAGGGGGACCTTGTGAGCCCCCACCATGTTACTTTTATTTTTACCTGAAGTATCCCTTTGAAGCCTGTGTTCCTTCACTTGTAACTCTCCAGCTGTTACAAAACTACAACTCCCAGCAAGCCCTGATATGGTAGGAACCAGCTCTACAGAACTACAGCTCCCATCATACCCTGACAAATGCTTACTCCTCAGCTGTCGCAAAACTACAGCTCCCAGCATGCCGTAATGTGCCTTGTAGCCTTCCCTGATGACTGCTGCAAAACTACAACTCTTAGCATGCCTTGATATATTGGGGGCATGCCCCGACAACCAGTGGCTCTCAAGCTGTTGTAAAACTACAACTCCCAGTATGCCCTGACCCCCTAACTATTAGCGTATCTCCCAACCATTATAACTTTCCATTGGGATGGACGCTACATTTTATTCCGGATGCAGCTACGGTGTATAAAGCAATGCTATGGGTGACTATAAAATATATAGTCTGGGCTGCAATTCCTGGCTCAGCCTGAAAAAAGACGGTGGTGTTATATCTTGTAAAATAACTTTAGTTTTTCTAGTATAAATTGCTATAGATATCTTAGGATAAACTTGATCGTAGCCCTGATTGACTGTCTGGGGGGTTCATTACAGGGGATTAGTGTGAACATGTCCCTATGAGAACTGTACTATAAAACCTTTGTCTTCCAAGTAAGATCTGCCGCTCCTCTCCTCTCTCCTCGCTCCCCCTCCCTTATTCTCATTGCATATCCTATCTAGAGAGCCGTGCCAGGGAGAGGGGAGCTGGCGTGTTTGTATTCCGGCGGCGTAGCGCAGCCAGACAGGTCTGAAACAGAGTGTTTTATTTTTAGAATCTCCGTTGCCATTTTTATCCTGTAAAAAAAATATTCATCAGTGTCTGTGTGACAGGCTGTCCGTATTCATAAATATTCCAGTGTCCTGCGCATCCAGCGTGCTTCTCTTTAACCCCCTTCTCACCGCACGTAAGGGGGGGGGGGTCGTCATTATTTCATGTATTGTACGTTTCTCAATAACGTCATGCAGTTCAGTCTCCCGTACGTCTCTGCTGACGTCGCTACCCTTTTTTTTTTGTGTGTTTTTCATTCTAAGTTTGCCGTATGAGGCTTAATGCTCGTCGAGGGCGCCGTAATTTTCCATTACGTTTTTTTCTTTTATGGTCCTACTTATCTAATTTATTACTAGGCGAAATGATTGGAAAACGACACACCCCTTGATTTCTGCTTTATTTTATTTTTTTCTTCCCTTTAGTGCGATCCATGACGTGGAGTGGCGTAGTCCATAATGTTTGATGTTATAAAACTTGTACCAATATCCGATTTTTTTTATTTATTTAATTTTTTTTTCAATGCATTGCATACAGCGAACATCTACTGTATACTGGGGTCCGTGTAAGTCCGTCAAGAATGGAAGCTTGCTGGAAGTGTGAATAGACTAAATTACTAAATTATGCTTCAACATGAAATGATGTTTTGACAAACCCCTCCCCCCCCCCCCCCCCCAACCATCTAACATGTAGACACTAGAGGCTGCGGACACTAGAGGCCGGGAGAGACTTTACCTTTTTAAGACATTTACAATGTTGTGACCCATCTGGGCTCAAGTAGCCGCAGGAATGACTCTGCCTGCAGCCTAGGAGATGGGCTAGTACACCTGTGACCATGTGACAGGTCTTCTATCCACCAGGCCTCTTAGTTCATCCAGTCACCATCTTGCCCACTGGACTGCTGTGGCGCCATCTGGCAAATTCTCCTGGCACCTCCTGCACCCTCTAGTTGGGACCCACTGGTTTAAAGGTTGACAAAAACATTCTGGAAAATGCTTCCATCAGATGTACAGTACACCAAGGTTTACAATGTAGGGCCTGTCCTCTATTTTCTATTGCTCAAGCATCTTTTCTAAGAACTCAGCATAGCGTTGCTCCTCTGTTATTCCTCCTGGAAACGTATGGATAAACAGACTATTGGGTTGTACCATTTCCTCATCAAAGGGGTAGGTGTCTACATAGTCACCACTGACCTGGACACTTGGACATTGTCAGCCTGTGTAAAGACACCGTCTTATACAGTTCATTTCCAGGAGGAATAACTGAGGAATGGCTAAAGACAAGAGTCATGAGAATAAATCCAGAATTATTTTAAATAGAGAAGTTGGGATTAGTGATCTTAGTTTTTCCCAACCAGGGTGTCCCCAGATGTCTTAAAACTACAACTCCCAGCATGCCCGGACAGCCGAAGGCTGTCCGGGCATGCTGGGAGTAGTAGTTTTGTGACAGCTGGAGGCACCCTGGTCGGGAAACACTGCTCGAAGGAAAGTTTAAAAGGACGGTACTCCTTTGCCATACATTCCGTATTCCTTTTGTAGTGATGAGTGGCAGGGGCCATATTCGAATTTGCGATATTTCGCGAATATATGGACGAATATGTCTTATATTCGGGAAATTTGCATATTCAAAATATTCGCGGTTATTTACGCATTCGGATAACTATCTCCTAATATTCTTTAGTGACGATATTCGCGAATATAAAGATTAGGGATCGACCGATTATCGGTTTGGCCAATATTATCGGCCGATATTCACGATAATGCCCCCCCACCGCATCGGCCAGAGACCGCCGCCGCCGCTGCCCCATTGCCTCCCCCTAGTTTTATAATTACCTGTTCCCAGGGTCCGCGCTACTTCTGGCTCCTGCGGCGTCCTGTGCTATTGCTGTGGAGAAATAGCCGATAACTTATACCGGAATATCTGTATAAATTATCCGCTATCGGCCGGAAAGTCCACAGATTATCAGTATCTGCCCTAAAAAATCGGTCGATCCCTAATAAGGATATTCGTAATTGCGAATACATAGTGCTATATTTGCCATATTCGCGAATATGCGAAATTCACAATAAATATTCGAATTGCGAATATTCACGCTCAACACTACTCCTTTGCCATACGTTCCCCTTTATGGTGGACAGCTAAACTACAAAACTACATCTTCCACTTCCAACATCACAGGTTGGGGAGCAATGGTGCAAACATTGGGGTCTGTGTTTGGTTGACACTAGTGGGGGGTATAGGGCCAACATTAAGTTGAGCTCCTCTATCCATAGGCCCCATGGCATTGACCACCTCCATGATGGTTGGGAATGGATAGGAATTCATTGCAATAAAAAAACACCAAACATCTCGTACTATCCCATCCGTTACACGCCATCCGTACGTGCCCCGCCGGACGCTTCCATTTCCCACCCCGCCCTTGCCGCCATGTTGGTCCCTCGCTTCTATAAAGAGTCGCTCCGTTCTTATTAACTTGCAGCCCGCATCCTTCTCGTCTTTTGTTCTTTGGTAAATGTGAGCTGGCATCTGTTAGACTGCGTTAGCATTCAGTCTCTGGGAATTCAGCGCTTTCTATATTCGGCTTTTTGCTAAAGCCGGTGCCCTGTTTGCTCGAATCAATTGGGGCTGCTATTTTTAGCAACAAAGGGGAATTGAAATAGCAATTTTCTTTCTATGTAATGGATCCCCAAGAGAAATACTGATGTAAGTTTTCTGTCATCCCTCTTTTTCTGCGCACCCCCCCTCCTTCCTCCTTCTTCCCCGCCATCGAGCCCCCCCACCTACCTCCATTCTCCCTTCCCTTAAGAACTGATAGAAAAGGCAGCTGTCACGGGTTTGCGGCAGTATTAATCTTTAATCAATCGAGCGTTCACTCTATTCAGGTGTTGGGGGGGGGGGTGCGTAGTGAAGAGTGAGGGTCACCGAGAGGGACCGATCGTGCTCAGATTTTTCGGTGGGTAAAGGAAGAGACAGGACGGAGCTAAAAATATCCCCCTTTGCTTGCAGCATTCCTCCAGTCTATTTTTTGATGTTTGATTTAGATAAGGTTGATTGGGTAGCGGCTAAAAATATCTGTTCCCAGAAAGTTGAGGACAAAGAGCGTAGAGTATTTTTATCCCACCACGACGACTTGCGATTTGCTGAATGGGGAGGACGAGTCACAGGCGGCGCTCGTAGCTGTGGGTTTCCTATAGGTGACATTTCAAGTGGCAGTAGACTGTTATGCTAGGTCTTTAGTGGCGAGAAATGCTACTACAACTCCTAGCATCCTCTGGCAGCCTACAAAAGAATTCTAGGAGGTTTGATTCCTATTATGGGATACGCTCACACGCACCTAATCCGCTGCAGATTTCCCTTTTTCGAGAAATTAGCAGCAGATTTTGCAACCCATTGACTTCAAATGTGAAATACTGGAATAGTGGAGGCCTATTGAAGTCAATAGGAAGCAAAATCCGCAGCTCATTATGTACTGGGTTGACTGGGTTTACATCTTATCCCCTATTTAAAGGATAGGGGATAAGATGTCTGATCGCAGAAGTCCCACCGCTGGGGACTCCTGCGATCTCTCCTGCAGCCCCCCTCCCCATTCCTCAGCTGCACAGAGCGAGGATCGCTCCGCGGCTGATGACGGGTGATACAGGGGACAGAGTATCGTGACGTCACACCCCACCCCCTTAATGTAATTCTATAGGAGGGGGCATGACGGCCGCCACACCCACTCCCATAGACTTGTATTGAGGGGGTGGGGTGTGCAGGGCTGTGGAGTCGGACAAAATTTTGGGTACCTGGAGTCGGCAAACAATGCACCGACTCACGTAACCGCAAAATGAACACGTTAAGTGACCGTGAAGAAGCATGCTTTTCATGTGCTTTACTATATGGCACGCAACGCACAATTAGGAGCGGCAATACTTATACTTTCCATAGTGTTGCGTTCTGCTGTTACAGGGAACCCATGGGTAGCCTAGCCTCTCACTGATAAGGGATTAAGGAAATATGTTTTTTGCAGGACTAGACACTTGTATAAGTAAAGGGAATGGAGGGTGAATAGTTCAAGACTGAAGCTGTAAACCATTGGAAAAACTGCTGCCATTCAGCTAAGGCTATAAAAACTTGTAAACTCGATTGTTAGCTTAAAGGGGTACTCCGCCCCTAGACATCTTATCCCCTATTCAAAGTATAAGATGTCAGATAGCTGGAGTCCCGCTGCTGGGGACCCCCGGTATCGCCACTGCGCATAATGACGGGTAATACAGGGGCCGGAGCATTGTTGCGTCACGGCTCTGCTCCTTGTGATGTCACGGCCTGCCCCTTAATACAAGTCTATGGGAGGGGGCGTGGCGGTCGTCTCTTGCGAAAGAAACCTAAGTAGGTGATCACGGGGGGGCGGGGGTTGGGGGTCCGAGCGATCTACTCAAGTTTCTTTTGCCGGAGTATTCCTTTAGCTGCAAATCCACCGCAGAAATTCCATGGCGTAAACTTTCAGCTGTAGATTTCTCTTCCATTTTCACGTCAAGTGGCTGTAGCCTGAGACCTGTGTATTTAGTTGGACTTCACATCGTAGCTCGCACTGTGAACTATAGTGGATTTTTATTTTTCAACAAAGGAGTGAAATCCGGATCTTGAAGAAAAAAAAAAACTTGTGTGTCTGATGCAGAATTTGCTCGTGTTGTCCAATAGTGGGTTCGCCAAGTGAATCGGTCTAATCCTGTGTCCAAAACCTTAGTCTGAAACTGAAATCTGAAGATGCCTCAGGTGTCTGCTGCAGATTCCATAAGTTTTTCCACAAAATAATCCATCATGTGAACATACCCTGAGATGTCTGTGGGTCCATCCACTATGACGTTAACCTACCTCCCATTGGTCTTTCTCTCAAATTGACCGGCTACTAAAAAATGAGGCCACCTCGAGACTGCTTAAAGGAGATATCCAGTGCTGAAAAACATATCCCCTATACTAAGGATAGGGATACGTTTCAGATCGCGGGGGGTCCGACCGCTGGGCCCCCCCCCCCCCCCGTGATCTCCTGTACGGGGCCCCGGCAGCCCGCAGGAAGGAAGGGTGTTGACCACTGCACGAAGCGGCGGCCGACATGCCCCCTCAATACAACTCTATGGCAGAGCCGGAGCGCTGCCTTGGGCAATCTCCGGCTCTGCCATAGCGATGTATTAAGGGGGTGTGTCAGCCGCCGCTTCGTGCAGTGGTCGACACCCGCTATCTGGCCAGCGGTACAGGAGATCCTGGTGCAGGAGTCGGACCCCCCACGATCTGAAAGTTATCCCCTATCTATAGGATAGGGGATACGTTTTTCAGCGCTGGACTACTCCTTTAAAAAAATTTAAAAAAAATCAACTGGTGCCAGAAAGTTAAACAGATTTGTAAATTACTTCTACTTAAAAACCTTAATCCTTCCAGTACTTATCAGCTGCTGTATGTTCCAGAGGAAGTTCTTTTCTCTTTGAATTTCCTTTCTGTCTGACCACAGTGCTCTCTGCTGACACCTCTGTCCATGTCAGGAACTGTCCAGAGCAGGATAGGTTTGCTGTGGGGATTTGTTCCTGCTCTGGACAGACCCTGACACGGACAGAGGTGTCAACAGAGAGCACTGTGGTCAGACAGAAAAGAAATTCACAAAGAAAAGAACTTCCTTTGGAACATACAGCAGCTGATAAGTACTGGAAGGATTATAGAAGTAATTTACGAATCTGTTTAACTTTCTGGCAACAGTTGCCTTTTAAAAAATAGTTTTCCACCGGAGAGCCCCTTTAAATCTATCATCTACCTACTGCGACATCTGTCTGACTGTTCCACTCTAAGGGCCCATTCACACTACATGTACGGTCCCATTCACATGGCAGGACTTCAGGCTTATTTCAGTGTGTATTCTGTGCCAAAATCTACCCTAACACACAGTGGGAAAAGAAAATCGTAGCATTGCTGATGAATATGGAGGCATTGTATTGCTCGGACATGTGCAACAGTAGAACCCCCCCCCCCCCCCCAATTGTCATTTACTGTTCTACATGAGGGTTTGGAGATCCGGGGGTCATCTATGGTGGTCACTCCTGTTGCTAGATCCTTGAGTCCATACCCATAGTTATCTACAGTCTGTAGTCGTCCCAGCATGTTTTTCCTCTGGTAAAGCATCCTCAGGGGGTATTTTGCCGCTTTTTTTTGTGGGTCCTGATGTACAGTTCTGTTTCTGCATCATAAGTCTGTTGGATAATTGTGACTTCACCCTTTTTGTGTCTTTTTTTTTTTTCCACTGTAGTTGTCACCGGAGCCACTGATGGAATTGGAAAAGCATATGCAGAGGAGGTGAGTGCATTCGGCTGTATTAATTCATTGCAATGGTGACATTGTTTTTTTGTTTTTTTTTTAAGTTCAGAAAAATTGTCTTTTTGTCTTTATTTTACCAGATTGCCTTTATTTTACTAGATATGTTACTAATATAGCTTCTGGGAATGAAGTATTCTTCCACATGTTTCTCCCTCCTCGTTTACTGATTGGTGGGGGTTTTGACAAATAAATTTTTTTTATCTGACAGGTACACCTGTTGCAAAACTACAACTGTGAGGGCACGATGGGAGTTGTAGTTTAGCAACAGCTAAAACTGTTGGGGAACACTGGGATATCCTATACTTTATACCAGTGTTTCCCAACCAGGGCACCTCCAGCTGTTGCAAAACTACAACTCCCAGCATGCCCAGACAGCCAACGCTGGGAGTTGTAGTTTTGCAACAGCTGGATGCACTCTGGTTGGCAAACACTGTCCTTAATGTTAAGAGTCAGCTGAATATTAAATAAGTTGTCCAGGGTATAAATAAATATATAATATAATACAGCAACAAAAGCCCACTGGGTGCATTTGCGGTAATGTAGCGGAGCTGTAATACCAGACACAACCATACCAGACAGTGCTGTTTCTTGAAGACAACCCCCTTTTTTAAAAGGGGTAAGCTGCCGGAAAACATCTTATCCCCTATCGAAAGGATGGGTCATAAGATGTCTGATCACGGGGGGCCTGCCGCTGGGGACCCCCGCAATATCCAGGCTGGCAGAGGCAGAATCCAGAACACTGAAGCTTGAAACATACGCATTTGTGTCGTCACGCCCCCCCATTCATGTCTATGGGAAGGGGCTAGGGTTCCCTCCGTGCACCAGATGATTGGTTACACAGCAGAGATTGCCGGGGTCCCCAGCAGCGGGACCCCCTGCGATTAGACTTCTTATCCCCTGTATAAAATGCCCTGAGTAGGTTGGGAATTCCCCCTCTTAGGTAGAGGGCCCCCAGTAGGTAGGTAGGAAATCCCCTATATTATTTAGAAGCCCCCAGTTGGTAAGGAATCCTACCTATAAGTTAGAAGCTCCAAGAAGATGGGCAAGTAGAGATTCTCCCTGTTAGGTTAAAGCCCCCACTAGGTAGGTAGGGAATCCACCTATTAGTTAGAAGCCCACAGTAGGTAGGTATTGAATTCCCCCCCCCCCTTTCCTATTAGGTAGAATCCTCCAATGGGCAGAGAATCCCCCCTATTAGGTAGAAGCTCCCAGAAGATTGGTGTTTAGGGATTCCCCCCTATTAGGTTAAAGCCCCCAGTAGGTGGGTAGTTAGGGAATCCCCTCTTTAAGGTAGAAGCCTCCAGTGGATAGGGAATTCTCACCCTTTAGGGAGAAGCTCCCAGGGGCTAAGCAAGTAGGGAATCTCCCTATTAGGTAGAAGCTCCCAGTCAGTAGGCAGGTAGGGAATCCCCCCCCTACTAGGTCTAAGCGTCTAAGAGCTAGGGAATCCCCTTATTAGGTAGAAGCTTCCATTAGGTAGGTAGGGAAGCCCCCCATTGGGTAGAAGCTTTCAGTAGGTGAGTAGGCAATCCCCCTAATGGGTTGAAACCCCAGTAGGTAGGTAGGTAAGGAACCCTCTCCTTTTAGGTAGAAACCCCCAGAAGACGGGTAGTCAGGTATGTAGGGAACCTCCTTTTAGGTAGATTTCCCCATTAAGTAGTTTCCCCCAATAAGTCCCCTTCAAAATATCTGCAGGTATTGGGATGGGTATCTGGGACATTAGCACAAGTACAAATATCAGCACTGATACCAGTATTGGTATTTGGACCTCCCCATTGAGTTTAATGCAATTCAGTGAGGAAAAAATAACTTTTTGGGGAATTTTTTTGAGGTGTCAAAAAAATTTGGTAAAAAATACTGAGTATGAACATAGCTGACAGCTAATTCTCTCTTCGTCACTACACACACACGCATGCTCAGCTTGTCCAAGCATGCGTGTATTTTCAATAGAGAGGAAAAAGCCAATGCCAGATACCTGACGCTTCAGCTTTGCCTTACTTGAGAACAAAAAGATTTGGCATAGTTCTCTCAAATATCATCTGTAGGGGAAATGTTTGGTGTTATGGTCGTCTTAAAAATGGTTATCCAGGATTAGAAAAACAGAGCTGATTTTTATTCAAATAACAGCACCACACCTGTCCTCAGGTTATGTGTGGTATTGCAGCTCAGTCCCATTAAAGTGAATGGAGCCAAGTTGTAATACCACACATAGCCTGGGGGCAGGGATGGTGCTGTTTCTGGAGGAAAACAGCTCAGTTTTGCTATTCCTGGATAACCCTTTTATCCAGGGTTATCAACGAGAGTCTGACTGCAATGTTCTTCAATGAGATAACTAGCAGGAGGCAAAAATAAATAAAAATAGATAAATAAAAATGTGCTTTTTTTTTTTTTTCCAGCTGGCCAGACGTGGAATGAGCGTTGTCCTGATCAGCAGGACCCAGGAAAAGCTGGAAGAAGTCTCCAAGCATATCAGTGAGTAACTCCAACATTTACCTGGGGGTTGTATCCTCTACTGTCAGAGCAGTGTAACACCAGACTACACAAAGTATTGTAGTCTGTTACCATGGAGACACATAGGTCTACATAGAAGCTGTATACACACAACGGTAGGATAATTTGTAGTCGAGACTTACTCAGAGTTGCTTCCTTTTTTATTTAAGATGCATTGGAGCAATTGAAGTGGCTGCAAAAGTCTTTATATCCCGTACATATGACTGGCGATATAGTTTTCCTTTTTTTACGTGAAAACCTTTTTTTTTTTTTTTTTTTTTTGCCTGTAAATGATCATTGCTTTGGAAATCCGCTGAAGGGAGGGAGGGAGAGGAGAGGAGAAATTCCCCCCAGGTTGCCCAGTGCTGCCGGTGTCCCCCTCCGACTCTGTAGGCGGAGGAGCTGTGCCAGGGCTGTTTTCTGGATGGTCTTACTGGATCTTGCTTAGCAAATCTGCTGTCGCCGGTAACATCCAATATCCTCTCCGCCGGCCTCTTCCAGGATCCCAGATGCTTCCCTATGGTTGGTCCTGAGTCATCACAAGAGTAGATCATGTATTCTCCGATACTTCTTAAAAGGATAGCGCAACATTATCTCACGAATGCTTTATGGCAGGTGACGCTTCTCCTTTGTCAGTACTTTTTTATAGTTTTTTTTTTGTTAATAATATTATTATACTTCTCATTATTATTATTCTGTTTTTAAAGTCCCATATGGTCCAGCACATTATGTGCACTAAAGCACACTCTACTTCAGTGTTTCCCAACCAGTGTGTCCCCAGCTGTTGCAAAACTTCTACTCCCAGCATGCCTGGACAGCCTTTGGCTGTCCAGGCATGCTGGGAGTTGAAGTTTTGTAACAGCTGGAAGCACACTGCTCTACTCTCTCTTGTAGGCCTGCCAATTATAAGGGGGGGGGGGGGGTGGTGATCGGGACCTCCTCAGCGTGATCGCAGGGCCCCGATCAGTTAAGATGACTTGACCTCCTTCATGCCGTCGGATCGTCGGGCTGACTATTTAGTCTGCTTGGCAGCCTGTATAAGCAGAGCGCCGGAAACTCTGATCAGTACTATGTTATGGCATAGCATTGTTCAGTATTACCAATCCAGGGATTGTTTGTATTAGTGCCCTATGGGGACCTACACATAGTGAATGAAATAGTTTAAAAGTGTTAACAAATGTAAATAAGACCCTTCCCTTATAAAACATTCAAATCCCCACTTTTCCTTTTTCCAAAAAAGAAATTTAGTATCGGAAATGTCTGAACTATCAACACCATAAGAACACAGGGCATACATGTACGTCCTGTGCCCGCCACGATCTTGTGAATCACACCCAAGAGCTAAGCGCTCTTCATGCATGGTGGTTCCTGGTTGCTTTCAGCCACCAATCGGGCCGATGCCTGGCATTTACCCTTTAGACGCCACAATCAAAGTTAATTACGCTGTCTAAAAGCTTTAAAAATGTGTGCCGGTTAGCTCTGGGTGCTAATCGGGACCATAGAGATTTAATTGCGGGGTCCCGATTGCAGGAGGGCCCTTACCTGCCTCCTCGCTGTCCAAACAGCTCTCCAGTGCTGCATGGCAGGCTAGAGCAAAGGAGCATTGAACAATGTATGCAATCTGAAGACTGCATGTAAAAGGGGGACTGAAAAATAGTGAAAACATTTTAATTAGAGATGAGCGAACTTACAGTAAATTCGATTCGTCACAAACTTCTCGGCTCAGCGGTTGCTGACTTTTCCTGCATAAATTATTTCAGCTTTCCGGTGCTCTCGTGGGCTGGAAAAGGTGGATACAGTCCTAGGAGACGCTTTCCTAAGACTGTATCCACCTTTTCCAGCCCACGGGAGCACCTGAAAGCTGAACTAATTTATGCAGGAAAAGTCATCAACTGCCGAGCCGAGAAGTTTGTGATGAATCGAATTTACTGTAAATTCGCTCATCTCTAATTTTAATCAATGTGAATTAATACCTTCCCTAATCAAAGTTAGAATTACCCCCTTTTCCATTATTATTATTATTATTATTTTTTTTAAACATAAAATTAAAATAGGTATCGCTGCATGGCTAAATGTCCTAACTATTACAATATAACTTTAATTAAACTGGGCAATCAATGGCGTACGCATGAAAAAATACCAAATCCAGAATTGCATATTTTTGGCCACTTCATATTTTATATATAAAAAAGTTAAGTGATCAAACATTCCCTCTAAACAAAAATGGTACCGTTAAAAACTATAGATCACGGCGTAAAAAATCAACTCTCATACATACCTTTATACTGAAAAATAAGAGGTATAGGGGTCTGAAGAGGACAATTTAAAGGGGTACTCCTGTGGAAAACTTTGTATATCACTTTTATAAAGAAAATCTTAATCCTTCCAGTACTTTTTAGGGGCTGTATACTAAAGAGAAATCAAAAAACAAATGCATTTCCTGTGATGTCATGACCACAGTGCTCTCTGCTGACCTCTGCTCTCCATTTTAGGAACTGTCCAGAGAAGAAGGAAATAGCAATATATGCTTCTCTGGACAGTTCCTAAAATGGACAGCAGAGATCAACAGAGAGCACTGTGGTCAGAACATCACAGGAAATGCATTTCTTTTTGGATTTCTCTTTAGTATACAGCCCCTAAAAAGTACTGGAAGGATTAAGATTTTTTAATAGAAGCGATTTACAAATCTGTTTAACTTTCTGGCACCAGTTGATAAAAAAAAAAATAAATAAATAAAAAAAAAAAACGTTTTCCACTGGAGTACCCCTTTAAAGCATACTAATCTTAAATGGGCACTGTCAGATACAGAAAATTTTTATATGGTGTACATCTTGGCAAAACATTAACTTTTCTAATATACTTCATAAGAAGATTGTATTTCCTTTTTATAGAAATCTTGGCTTATATAAGTACTCTTCTGTGCTCTCTCCTGTCTGATAGCACTCCTCTGTGCTCTCTCCTGTCTGATAGCACTCCTTTGTGCTCTCTCCTGTCTGGTAGCACTCCTCTGTGCTCTCTCCTGTCTGGTAGCACTCCTCTGTGCTCTCTCCTGTCTGGTAGCACTCCTCTGTGCTCTCCACCTCCCCTCCCCCTCTGGAATGAATGAATTATCAACCCAGCGCTGCGCTTTCCCAATCGGGATAAATACTCACATATCACCCGCAAACGCTGCCCTTCTCGTCCCCCTGTTTGTTGCAGACCGCTGGTGCTGACACTCTATACTGTACGCTGTATCCCTATGCCCGGGCTGCAAAAAAATAAACAAAATAAACTTGAACTCTCCTTCCCCCG
Organism: Hyla sarda; assembly: GCF_029499605.1. Classification (NCBI taxonomy): domain Eukaryota; kingdom Metazoa; phylum Chordata; class Amphibia; order Anura; family Hylidae; genus Hyla; species Hyla sarda. The sequence continues at coordinate 292,128,476 of NC_079194.1, forward strand.
TCGGTCCGGACCTGCTTTCTGGGGACGGGCACGTCTGAGAGTTGTCAGCCTATCACCGGCCGCAGCGATGTTCCGCCTCGGCCGGTGATAGGTTGAGCCCACTGTCATGTAAGAAGCCGGCCGGAGTACCTCTTTAAAAAAAGTTTTCCCCCGGAGTACCTCTTTAAGGGTTAAAAAGAGTAGGTTTCCCACCAATACCAGTAATGAGGTATAGATCGGGTATAACGTGAAGATTGGGATCCCCACCAGTTCTGATTATGAGGGGGCTGCAGTCCCCATTAAAATACGACCCCTTTTGATTTCTTCATTTGCAGTATATTTGGAGAGAATCCAAATAGGCCATGATGTGGGGTCGCAGTGGTCAGACTTCCACCGATTTTGTATTGAAGCCCCCTTTAATGACTGGAGAAAAGTAACCTAAGTAACCTTGGACTCCTCGCAGACGGCAGGTGATCCCTCAGCTGCATCGGCCGCTTTAAGAAGTGCGCATTTAGACAAGGCCCGCGAGCTCTGATCCCTGTTTCTGCATGAATGGACCACACAAGGCTTCTGCCTGCTTTTCTCTCAATGTAGAGAGGCATGATGGGATAGCAGGAAGCTGTTGCCCTGATTTTTTTTTTTTTTTTTTTTAATGAATGATTGAGAAAAACAACAACAAGAAAAAAAAACACATAGGATTATCTCCTACTGCTCCGGATTCCAGCAGCTGCATGGCATTGGTAAATCCTGTAAATCATCGCCGTCATTCCTGATCCAGATTTAGAGAACACTTCATTGAAAATTGCTTCACTATTTATAATGCAACCTGGACGCACCTCTGTAGTATTGTAGTGTATTTTATAGGACACGTTCACGCCGATCAGATCTGCGGCTGTAGAAAAAAATTTGATTGGAAATCTGCAGAAAGTCACAAGAGGAATTTGTGTGATAAATCTGTGCCAAATCTAAGGGGGAAAAAAACAACAAAAAACACTAAACACTATAAAAAATACACCTATCTATTCTAATGATCGTATGGGGGTGCATCTCTGTTGTCCCCCACCGATCCGTGTATAACCTACCTTCAGCCATGACGTGCTGGCACATGTAACCACTGCAGCCTTTGTATTTTTTTATTTTTTTATTTTTTTTATTTTTTAAGGATTTTTGAAATTTTATACGAACAGTACAAAAAGAAGAGTACACCTAGTAACTACATGGTGAAATACAGACGGGCTGCAATCCCGCTAAACAAACATGAGTAAACATTAGGTCAGTGCAATCAGTAGGGCTCTGGGGCCCGGTCAATCCCAATTGAACAGGCAACATGAAAAGCAGGATAGGTTTTCTATGGGGATTTGCTCTTCTCTGGACAGTTTCTAAAATGGACAGAGATGTCAGCAGAGAGCACTGTGATCAGGCAGAAAGGCAATTCAAAAAGAAAAGAACTTCCTGTGGATCATAACAGCAGCTGATTAGTACTGGAAGGATTAAGATTTTTTAAGTAATTAAGTAATTTACAAATCTGTTTAATTTTCTGGCACCTGTTGATAAAAAAAAAAAAAAAAAAAAATGTTTTCCAGTGGAGTACCCCTTTTAATAATCATACAACAGATCTCCCACGGAAATCAATAGTATTGCTTCACCATAGATTTTCTTCCACGTCCATCTAATGCACGGAAGTGGGTAGGAGCCTGAAAAAGGGCGTCGGACATAAAATGCTTCAATACTTTGTCCCAAGTATATTTATTTATTAATAATAATAATTAAAATTGTATCGGGACTAGAATTCCAACATGCCTGATCCTTCTCTCCTCAATTCCTACTATTTGGTAGAGTCCAGAGACCCCCATACATGTGAGGTGGTGGCTGCTGATTTGGCAACCATTAAAGGGGTACTCCGCTGCTCCACTGTTCTGAATGCTGGAGTCGGGAGCTTGTGATGTCATAGCCCCGCCCCCTCATGACCTCACGCCCTGCCCCCTCAATGCAAGTCTCTCCCATAGACTTGCATTTAGGGGTGTGACATCATGAGGGGGCGGGGCTATGACGTCACAAGCTCCAGCGTTCGGAACAGTTTGTTCCAAATGCTGAGCAGCTGAGTACCCCTTTAATCTAATGTACATGGCTTACTATGTTAAACTCTCTTGTTTTGTCCAGGTGATGCACACACATTGCCGCCGTGTAATGTAGTTGTGTAATATGTAGTTGTACTTTTTTATTTTTTATTTTTTTTATTTTTTAATAATCGTTTTTATTAATTTAAAAATAATTTATTGTAAGCCACTATATTCCCCCAAATCCGCAATTATATATAATGTCTCTTGTATAAATTGCAGATCTGTACTTCCCCCTGTAAATAGTTTCCCCCCCATATTCGTCAGCAGCCTGTGCGCTGTGTGCGCGTCTCTCGTACCTCCAGCAGTAGTTTTCAGGAATGGCTCTGCGAGTCCTTTATCCGCCTGGGTGCCCAGAGACATCGCTACAGCGTCACAAAGCCCGGGCCCCCTGGGGACGCTGCAGAAAGATACATAATGCAGTTTTTGGATTGCCTCACCGGGGAGAATCGTGGGCCATGCTCTGCTGGAACGCTGACGCCCATTTACTTTGCCCTAGTTCCGTGCGGCCTCCTGAGATATCATTGAGGTCACTACAGGAGCCATCGCATGGCGGTGACGTGCTGCACGAAGCTGACATTTACTACCTGCACCCCGGCCTCACGCCAGGATGTGTCCGTCAAAGCCGCTTGCCTTCTCTGTGGCTGAGTATTGGCCAAATCCACCTAAATAGAATGCAAAACTGTATAATGAAAGGCCGGGACAGATGGTATCTGATATAGTCACATGTTAGGCAACTGCATTATTAGCCATTTTCTAGTCCTGAATCCCCAGCAACTGCTCTGAGGTCTTCAGACCCGTAGTCTTGTGTCCTGTCGGATTGGAAACAAGTGCACAAGTTGCTGCCGCTCCTTCAGAATCCGCACGCTCATCTCCTGAAATACTCTGTGCTGCTAAGGGAACTTGGTCTTTTCCGCTATCAGTCTGGGATCACCCACTTGTTGCTATTCCCCCTTCTCACACCATGATACTGTACTGTCACGTGTAGCTCATGAAAAATAATAATATTAAAGGGGTTCTCCACCATTAAGTGATTTTAGTACCTACCTGGCAGGCAGTAATGGACATGCTTAGGAAGGATCTGCGCTTGTCTTGGGGCTAAATGGCTATGTCGTTAGATTACCATAACACTGTGGCTAGCTTTTTGTGAACTGGTATTTCCTGTTTGAGTTTTCTCTTTTGCCTACAAATCCCATAATTCCATTTTCCTCCCTCCCACACATCAGCCACCCCACCCATTGAAACATAAATGAGCTGCATCCATTCAAAAGACATGTGTTTTCCAATCAGGGTGCCTACAGCTGTTGCATTAGTTGCAGATTGATCTCTCTCCCACCAAGCGATCCCTCCACCCATTGAAGCAGACAGGCTCCCTGTCATCAGCTGACTAGTGATGTCAGGTCTCGGCCGCATTGCAACCTGGGAAAAATCTGAGACAACAGTCATTTTGTATGCTGTTAAAAATAAATATTGGGGTGAAAATCACAGAATTGTGAGAAAACAGTCACACACAGGTACAGACACTATATTATGAACTACACTAACTTTACAGCCCCTGTAGCATAGTCAAATAAAATTAATTCCTGGAATACCCCTTTAAATGAATGGCCACATCCACACACCATCCTTTCCTGAAATGCTCTGTGCTGCTGTTCCTTCCACTATTTAAATGAGTGTTTACACCAACCAGTGTGCCTCCAGCTGTGGCAAAACTACAACACCCAGCATGCACGGACAGCCTTCGGCTGTCCGGGCATGCTGGGAGTTGTAGTTTTGCCACAGCTGGAGGTACACTGGTTGGTGTAAACACTCATTTAAAGTCTTGGATCTCCTATTTAAAGTTTAACCCCCTTCTCATATCATTCTGGCCTGTCTCATGTAGGTCATGAAACATGGAATGAGTGCAGTCCTCCTCCACTTAGAAGATTAGTACACTCTTGTCCTGATATACTCTGTATTTCTGCTCCTTCCACTTTTAGTCTAAAATCTTTAATACGTTACCGTTTCTCTCCTCACATCATGACTCTTTCCCTGTAGTGCATGAAAAATTTAAGTGAGAATTTATGCTCCTCACCTGAAATACTCTGTGCTGCTATTTCATCCACTATCAGACTTGTTGCTTTTCAGCTCCACACATCGTGATAGCGCCCAGTCCAGTGTTTCCCAATCAGGGTGCCTCCAGCTGTTGCAAATCTACAACTCCCAGCATGCCCGGACAGCCTTTGGCTGTGCAGGCATGCTGGGAGTTTTAGTTTTGCAACAGCTGCAGGCACCCTGGTGTGTTATCAGCTGCACCTCATACGGGTTACTCATTGTAGACCGACACTCTATTGGTGTAATGCTATGGGTGTATATGTATGTGTGTGTGAGTATATGTGTGTGTGTGTGTGTGTGTGTGTGTATATATATATATATATATATATATATATATATATATATATATATAATTGTATACTCTAATTGATGGCGCAGCTATGGATAGGGTGGGGTCTATGGGGGGGGGGGCGCATTGGATAACCTTTTCCCGACATGGAGACCTGCAGAGAGGTTTAATCGTGTATAAAGTGTCCTCTTTGCGTCACCAAGCCCCCACCCCCCACCCCAGAAGACTCCCCGTAGAATGATTACATTGGCGTTGTTCTTTAAAAGGGAAAAAAACCTGTGTGAAGCGAGCGAGGCACGATGAGCGTGCGGCGAGTCACGGTGCAGACACTGCCTGTCCTCACATCGCCTTCATCCTTTAGCAAATCTATATGTATGTGTGTGTGTGTGTGTGTGTGTGTATATGTATATGTGTATATATATATATATATATATATATATATATATATAATGTATGTGTGTGTGTATATATATATATATATATATATATATATATATATATGTGTGTGTGTATATAATATAATGTGTGTGTGTGTGTGTGTGTGTATATATATATATACATATATATATATATATATATATATATATATATATATATATATATTCTTTTTTTTTTTTACTTTTTTTTTTTTTTTTTTTCCCCTCCTCCATTTGTTTCCTATGAAGGCCCCTGTGTGTCATTCATGCTTTATACTCCATATAGTGGACTTTAATGAATGAATGATGTATCATGCCTCTTATACTGACGAAGGTGGGCGGGGGGGGGGGGGGGGGGGGGGGATCCTTAGTCATACCTATTTCTACTCTTCAGACTAATCTCAGCTGATTCACTATTCTGCTATCGGGATGACTTGATAGAGACGCCGTGACGGCTGTACGGAGAGGTTAGTCAGTGTTTTGCCAACCACACACATGGAATATCCAGCTAAGTCATTCTAGACCAGTGGTGTCCTACCTGTGGCTCCTACAGCTCTTGCAAAGCTATACATCCTTAGCCGAAATCTGTCGGACCATGCTGGAAGCCAGACCCCCTTCCCCCCCCCACCCCATGATCAGACAGTTAAGCGTACCTGTCCTATCACAGAATACAAATAATGCTTATATATGTTACTCACTAGGTCATGCAGATGCTTTACATGTGTCTTTATGTGTCTAGCTTCTGTATTTGGCTCACAAATCCCTCTGTTCTGCTGCTCAGAAAGGGGCATGTCCGAGGCAAGCTCTGAGCCCGCACTCACTCACCATGCATTCATTTTCTCCCTGAGTCTGCTGTGCTGTGCTGGGTCCCTTCATCCAATCACTGCCGGCTACTCTGCAACCCCTCCTCTCTGTTTTCATGCTTCAGTCTAATTGGACAGGAGTGAGCACAGAGGAGTTCTAGTCCCACCCTCACTTCCTGGACTTGGCAAGATGTACAACATATAAAAAGTTTTTGATTCTGACAGTGCCCCTTTATGCATAGATTCCATAGCCACAGTCTTCAGCTGTTGGGGCATAATGTGAGCTGTAGTTTTTTCTACAGGTTGGGGCTAGACAGACTGGACACTAAGCATGCATTCCCTAGTGACAGCCTTACGCATAGGATTGTCATTCAGCACATGCTTAGCAACATGTCTGTCTTAAAGGAGTAGTGCAGTGAAATAGAACGTATCCCCTATCCAAAGGACCGCTTAGACCCCCCTGCGATATCCTGAACGCTGTGACCCGGCAGTCTGCTGGAAGGGGGCGTGCCGACCCCCCGCACGGAGAGTCAGCCGACATGCCCCTCCATGTATCCCATAAAGACACATGGACATCTGGCAAAGGCTGTCAGGTTAAGCGAAGAGTGTATTCACACACGCCGGATTTTACAATACGTAAGAATTGCCTTGTAAAATAAGCAGTTATGGATTTTAAAACTTCAGATCTGCAGTGGTTCCTGTGTTTATGAATACACCTTAAAGGGCTCATTAATACTATGGAATCTCCACCCAGAGATATTTTGGGGCTGAGTTTATGACTGTAGGGGGCGCCGGGAAAACAAGCCAGCACTAAGACCGCTCGAAAATGCGCCGTCTTCATAAATGGCACCGCATTTCCGAGCTGCTTATGATTAATGAATGAACACGTTCATTCTTTCAGTGAAGTCTGTGGTCTCTCATTTCCTCAGCGGAACGTAGCGTGAATGATGCAGCAGAATCACTTTGAGAACAATAGGAGAATGCTGTATTGTGTTTTCCAAGCAGAAATTAAGCTTTGAAAATACGTAGTGTGAATGGGCCTTAACCACTTAGGGATGCAGGGTGTACCAGTACGCCCCCGTTTCTGAGTCCTGGGACCAGAACGGGATGCCTGCTGAAATCGTTCAGCAGGCATCCCATGCAAAGGCCTGGATAATTTTTTTTTACACTAACCTAACATAACTTTTCATTTTCATAAGAGGTAAAAGAAAAAAAAAAGACCCGCAGAGTTTGTAACACAATTTCTCCTGAGTGGACGTCAGTGCTCTGCGGGCGCACTACAGGGCTCTGGAGTGAGAACGCACCATGTACGTTTGAGGCCTAAATTGGTGATTTGCACAGGGGTGGCCGATAGTTACAGCGTTTCTGATATAAATGCAAAAAAGAAAAAAAAACACCCACATGTGACCCCATTTTGGAAACTACACCCCTCAAGGAACATAATAAGGGGTGCAGTAAGCCTTAACACCCCACAGGTGTTTGTCGAATTTTTGTTAAAGTTGGATGTGAAAATGAGAAAAAAAAAATCACTAAAATGCAGGTTTTTTTTTTCATTTTCACAAAGGAAAATAGGAGAAAAAGCCCCCCAAAATTCTTAACCCCATTTCTTCTGAGTAAGGAAATACCCCATACGTGGATGTAAAGTGCTCTGCGGGTGAACTACAGGGCTCAGAAGGGACGGAGCAAAAAAAAAATTTTGGAGAATTTGGCTGGAATTGAAGGCCACTTGTGTTTTATAAAGCCCCTATGCTGCCAGAACAATGGACCCCCACATGTGACCCCATATTGGAAACTGCCCCCCTCAGGGAATGTAATAAGGGGTACAGTGAGCATTTACGCTCCACAGGTGTCTGACAGATTTTTTGAACAGTGGTGCATGAAAATGAAAAATTGGATTTTTCATTTGCTCAGCCCACTGTTTCAAAGATCTGTCAAATGCCAGTGGGGTGTAAATGCTCACTGTACCCCTTATAACATTCTGTGAGGGGTGTAGTTTCAAAAATGGTGTCACATGTGGGGGGTTTCTGCTGTTCTTGCACAATGGGAGCTTTGTAAACGCACATGGCTCCCGACTTCATTTCCAACCAAATTCTCTCTCCAAAAGCCCAAGGTGTTAAGGCTCACTATACCCCTTGTTAAGTTACTTGAGGGGTGTAGTTTCCCAAATAGCGGCCATGTGGAGGCTTTTTTGCTGTTCTGGCACAATGGGGGCTTCCTAAATGCAACATGGCCCCTAAAAAGCATGACAGCAAAATTCGCTCCCCAAAATTCCACAGTTGCTCTTTCCCTCTTGAGCCATGGTGTGAGCCCACAGAGCACTTTACGTCCATATATGAGGTATTTCCGCACTTGAGAGAAATTGGGCTACACATTTTGGGGGCTTTGTTGGTGTAAAAAAAAAAAATGCAGATTTAGATTTTTCTCCTCCACGTTGCTGCTATTCTTTTGCAACACCTAAAGGGTTAACAAACTTTCTGAATGTCATTTTGAATACTTTGAGGGGTGCAGTTACTATAATGGGGGCAATTTATGGGATATTTCTCACAGGCCCCTCAAATCCACTTCAAACTTTACTGGCCCCTGAAAAATTCAATAGAATTTTTCGTGAAAATTTAGAAAATTGCTGCTATACTTTGAAGCCCTATAATGTCTTCAAAAAGTAAAAACATGTCAACTATATGATGCCAACATAAAGTAGACATATTGGGGGAGATTTATCAAAGTTGTCTATTTCCCACTTCAATATAGTCCAACCTACAGAGCATTAGGCCGGTCTATTGTGCGCTTAATTTATCGAAAGTCGCACGGCTCTTAATAAATTCTGCGCACAGACTTAGGGATCTATGGTTTAGACTGTATTTAAAGGGGTACTCCGGTGAAAACCTTTTTTTCTTTTAAATCAACTGGCTCCGGAAAGTTAAACATATTTGTAAATTATTTCTATTAAAAAATCTTAATCCTTCCTGTACTTATTAGCTGCTGAATACTACAGAGGAAATTCTTTTCTTTTTGGAATGCTCTCTGATGACATCACGAGCACAGTGCTCTCTGCTGACATTATTATAGTAATAATAATAATAAGTCTTTATTTATTTGTTGTTGTCCTTAGTGGGATTTGAACCCAAGTCCCCAGCACTGCAAGGCAGCAGTGCTAACCACTAAGCCACCATGCTGCCCTTAGCATACATCTGCTATGCATGGTTGCTAAAATGGACAGAGATGTCAGCAGAGAGCACTGTGCTCGTGATGCCATCAGTGTTCCAAAATGAAAGTAATTTCCTCTGTAGCATTCAGCAGCTAATAAGTAATGGGAGGATTAAGATTTTTTAATAGAAGTAATTTACAAATATGTTTAACTTTCTGGCACCAGTTGATTTAAAAGAGAAAAGGTTTTCACCGGAGTACCCCTTTAAACCTGCTCCAGTATGGTCTGACATTTCAGCGTACTTTCAGCCGATGCGACTTGTCGCTGAAAAGTCGATATTGATAAATTCAGCAACAATGCGTTTTTCCCATCTAAAATAGACTAGAATGCATTAGAGCTGGGCGGTATACCAGTTCATACCGAATACCAAATTTTTTGGGCTGCATGATATGCGTTTTCCCCCATACCGCAATACCGGTTGGGCCCCTCCCCCTTGGGAATGTATTATCAGCGCAGCGCTGTCCCCACATCGGGGAACAAATCCTATGTCACCCGCCAGCGCTGTTCTGCCCCCCCCCCCCCCGCCCCCCAATTAATGATCAGCCTAGCGGGGTACTACTCACAGATGTCACCTTCAAGCACTGCCCTCCTCCTCTTTGTTGGGGGCCGCCGGGCGCTGGAACTCTATGCTGTACGCCAGTGGTCTCCAACCTGCAGACCTCCAGATGTTGCAAAACTACAACTCCCAACATGCCCGGACAGCCAACGGTGTACCCCTTTAAAGGGGTTATCCAGCGAAAACAGAATAAAAAAAAAAAAACTCAGATCAGCATAGGACATTAACCTTGCATCTATTATTCTACTGTGACCTATTTATCTCCTGTACGTGGCTCTAATACACCTTTCTGCCCTCCTACTTTTTCCCTTCCCCACACGCTGTCTTTAAACTACAGGTCCCAGCATCCTTTGCTGCCGCTCTGTGCTCACTTCCTCACAACTGCAGTTTTTTGCCCCAACACTCGCAATGTTTCTAAGCAACCATTCCCATCCTGTTTTGATCTGCTGTACTATATAGCAATGATTCACAAAATGGGGGGGTCTCCATCTGTGGCAAAACTACAACTCCCAGCATTCCCAAAAAAGTCAAAGTCCATCTGTGCATGCGTGGAGTTGAAGTTTTAAAGTTTTTAAATAGCTGAAGGCACCGTTTTCGGGAAAAACTGCGACATAGTATAAATAAAAATATACAGTACAGACCAGAAGTTTGGACACCTTCTCATTCAGAGTTTTCTTTATTTTCATGACTATGAATATTGTAGATTCACACTGAAGGCATCAAAATTATGAATTATCACATGTGGAATTATAGACATAACAAAAAGTGTGAGAATATGTCATATTCAAGGTTCTAGCCACCTTTTGCTTTGATTACTGCTTTGCACACTCTTGGCATTCTCTTGTTGAGCTTCAAGAGGTAGTCACCTGAAATGGTTTTCACTTCACAGGTGTGCTGGTGTGGGGGAGGAGGTGTGCTGGTGCTTTGCTGGTGACACTGATGGGGATTTATTCAAAATTGAAGGCATACTGACCCAGCATGTCTACCACAGCATCTTGCAGCGGCTGCTATTCCATCCGGTTTGCGTTTAGTTGGACAATCATTTATTTTTCAACAGGACAATGACCCCAAACACCTCCAGGCTGTGTAAGGGCTATTTGACCAAGAAGGAGAGTGATGGGGTGCTGCGCTGCCAGATGACCTGGCCTCCACAGTCACCGGACCTGAACCCAATCGAGATGGTTTGGGGTGAGTTGGACCGCAGAGTGAAGGCAAAAAGGGCCAATAAGTGCTAAGACTCTCTGGGAACTCCTTCAAGACTGTTGGAAGACCATTTCAGGTGACTACAGCTCATCAAGAGAATCCAAGAGTGTGCAAAGCAGTAATCAAAGCAAAAGGTGGCTAGAACTTAGAATATGACATATTTTCACACTTTTTGTTTTGTATATACAGTGACCCTAACCCCCCCCAACCTAGATGGCCCCGACATACAATAATTTCAAAATGCGATGGCCTCTCAGAGGCCATCGCATGTTGAAGGCAGCATCAACATACGATGCTTTTGTATGTCGGGGCCATCGCATAAACGGCTATCCGGCAGCGCAGACTGCTTCAGCTACCACCGGATAGCCGTTTACGGTGCCCCGTGTGCTCCGGTGATGGTTTCCTACCTGTCCTCGGGGCTCCGGAGCATCCTCTTCACGATCCCCTCCATCACCGGCGCTCTCCTTCGTCGTCATCACGTCGCGCGCACGCCGTTCCGTCATCCAATAGGAGCGGTGTGCGTAGAGACGTGATGACGGAGACGGAGAGCGACGGACATGGTAACATCGATGGAGGGTGACATCCAGGGCAGCGGTGACAGGTCCGGAGAGGCGGGTACAGGTGAGTACAGCTTCCTATACTTTACACTGCACGGATCCCTCAACATACGATGGTTTCAACAAACAATGGTTCATTTGGAACGGATTACCATCGTATGCTGAGGGACCACTGTAATTCCACGTGTTAATTCATAGTTTTGATGCCTTCAGTGTGAATCTACAATATTCATAGTCATGAAAATAAAGAAAACTCTGAATGAGAAGGTGAGTCCAAACTTTTGGTCTGTACTGTGTATACGTATGTATGTATATGTGTATTTATATGTGTGTGTGTATATATAAACTGGTTGCCATCTAAGGACGAGCTGGCTCCTCCTGGCATGGCAAGCGGTGTATGACGCAGGCTCCCAACTCGAGCCTGCGTCATACCGGCCAACCCCCAGCTGATTCCTGTAGCTGGGGAGTGGCGTTAATAGCAGACATATGGCGATCGCAGCGGCTGGCTATTGACCCTTTAGATCGCCACTGTCAAAGTTGACGGCGGCGTCTAAAGGGACATTTAAACCATCCCTGCTGGTCCAGTGAGGTGGATTGTCTCCCCGCAGCGGGATTGCAGGGGGGGGGGGGGGGGGGGCTGGATGAACCAGTGTTCCATGGGTCTATGAAATCACATTGATCTATCTGTATGAGGAATCTACTGATTCCTCCTAAAAGTCCCCTAAGCGGAATAAAAGTGTTAATAATAAAAAAAAACATTAAATAAAAAGTTAGAAAAAACACCCCTTAACCCCCTTCCATATTAAAGATGTTAATCACCCCCCCCCTTTTCCCAAATTCCATATAAAAAATATGTAAGCATATAAAAATAAAAATATGTGGTATCACCATGTGTGTAAATGTCCGAACTATACAAATAAAATTGCGTATTTTTGGTCACTTTGTTTACCATTAAAATTTTTTTATAAAAAGTGATAAAGAAGTCCCATCAAAACAAAAATGGTACTGAAAAAAACTTCAGATCACGGCGCCAAAAATGAGCCCTCAGACATCACTGTATATGGAAAAATAAAAAGTTATAGAGGTCAGATAATGACAGTTTTACACATACTAATTTTGGTGCATGTATGTTTATTTTATTTTATTTAAACCTATATAAATTAGGTATCCTTGTAACTAGGGGTGTGAATTGGCAAGAATCTGGCGATATGATACGTATCGCAATACATTTATAACTATACGATATATCCCGGTATATCCCAATTCTGACTCAAAGACTATATATTGCGATTTTTACGCACGCACTGATACCAAATATGTTATTTTTATGTTTACATGTTTTTATATAGGAATAGGGGGTGATTTGAACTTTTAATATGAAAGGGGTTAATGTGTGTCTTTTAAACTTTTATTAAAACATTATTTTTTTTTAATACACTTTTAGGAGGAATCATTAGATTCCTCATACAGATGAATAGAGTTCTATTGAACTCCATTGATCTGTGTGCTCTGGGATCCATTGATAGAGCCTAGTCCAGCCAGACTCTATCAATGACCGAGCCACAGACACCAGGGAACAGAGGTAAGCCCTCTATAGTGGATGTCCCCCCGAGATCGCGCTCCGGGGGTGCACTCCACCCCACTAGCCCACCAGGGAGCATTCACAGGTTCCTTTAGACGCCGCTGTAAGCTTTGACGGCGGCGATCTAAAGGGTTAATAGCCAGCCGCTTGCTGGCTATTAGCGGCAGG